>NW_026782591.1:0-293478 GCF_031769215.1 Ylistrum balloti | reverse complement strand
ACGAATTATCCCTTGTGATACACAAACCATTTCCCTGCAATTTCCCTGTGATACACAAACCATTTCCCTGTGATACACAAACCATTTCCCTGTGATACACAAACCATTCCCCCTGTGATACACAAACCATTCCCCCTGTGATACACAAACCATTTCCCTGTGATACACAAACCATTCCCCTGTGATACACAAACCATTCCCCTGTGATACACGAATTATCCCTGTGATACACAAACCATTCCCCTGTGATACACAAACCACAAACACAAACCCTTCCCCTGTGATACACAAACCATTTCCCTATGATACACGAATTATCCCTTGTGATACACAAACCATTCCCTTGTGATACACGAATTATCCCTTGTGATACACAAACCATTTCCCTGTGATACATAAACCATTTCCCTGTGATACACAAACCATTTCCCTGCCATTTCCCTGTGATACACAAACCATTTCTCTATGATACACAAACCATTTCCCTGCCATTTCGCTGTGATACACAAACCATTCCACTGTGATACACAAACCATTTCCCTGTGATACACAAACTAATTCCCTGTGATACACGAATTATCCCTTGTGATACACAAACCATTCCCCTGTGAAACACGAATTATCCCTTGTGATACACAAACCATTTCCCTGCAATTTCCCTGTGATACACAAACCATTTCCCTGTGATACACAAACCATTCCCCCTGTGATACACAAACCATTCCCCCTGTGATACACAAACCATTTCCCTGTGATACACAAACCATTCCCCTGTGATACACAAACCATTTTCCTGAGATACACAAACCATTCCCCTGTGATACACGAATTATCCCTGTGATACACGAACCATTCCCTGTGATACACATTCCCCTGTGATACACAAACCATTTCCCCACAACCCATTCCCCCTGTGAGTGATACACAAACCATTCCCCTGTGATACACAAACCACAAACACAAACCCTTCCCCTGTGATACACAAACCATTTCCCTTGAGATACACAAACCATTTCCCTGTGATACACAAACCATCCCCCTGTGATACACAAACCATTCCCCCTGAGATACACAAACCCTTCCCCTGTGATACACAAACCATTTCCCTGTGATACACAAACCCTTCCCCTGTGATACACAAACCATTTCCCTGTGATACACAAACCATTTCCCTGTGATACACAAACCCTTCCCCTGAGATACACAAACCCTTCCCCTGTGATACACAAACCATTTCCCTGAGATACACAAACCCTTCCCCTGTGATACACAAACCATTTCCCTGTGATACACAAACCATTTCCCTGTGATACACAAACCATTCCCCTGTGATACACAAACCATTTCCCTGTGATACACGAATTATCCCTTGTGATACACAAACCATTCCCCTGTGAAACACGAATTATCCCTTGTGATACACAAACCATTTCCCTGTGATACACAACCCATTCCCCTGTGAAACACGAATTATCCCTTGTGATACACAAACCATTCCCCCTGTGATACACAAACCATTCCCCCTGTGATACACAAACCATTTCCCTGTGAAACACGAATTATCCCTGTGATACACAAACCATTTCCCTGTGATACACAACCCATTCCCCCTGTGATGCACAAACCATTCCCCTGTGATACATGAACCATTCCCCCTGTGATACACAACCCATTCCCCCTGTGATGCACAAACCATTCCCCTGTGATACATGAACCATTCCCCTGTGATGCACAAACCATTTCCCTGAGATACACAAACCCTTCCCCTGTGATACACAAACCCTTCCCCCGTGATACACAAACCATTTCCCTGTGATACACAACCAATTCCCCCTGTGATGCACAAACCATTTCCCTGAGATACACAAACCATTTCCCTGTGATACACAAACCCTTCCCCTGTGATACACAAACCATTTCCCTGTGATACACAAACCATTTCCCTGTGATACACAAACCATTCCCCCTGTGATACACAAACCATTCCCCCTGAGATACACAAACCATTTCCCTGTGATACACAAACTATCCCCCTGTGATACACAAACCATTTCCCTGTGATACACAAACCATTTCCCTGTGATAAACAAACCATTTCCCTGTGATACACAAACCATTCCCCTGTGATACACAAACCATTCCCCCTGAGATACACAAACCATTTCCCTGTGATACACAAACCATCCCCCTGTGATACACAAACCATTTCCCTGAGATACATGAACCATTCCCCCTGAGATACACAAACCCTTCCCCTGTGATACACAAACCATTTCCCTGTGATACACAACCAATTCCCCCTGTGATGCACAAACCATTCCCCCTGTGATACACAAACCCTTCCCCTGTGATACACAAACCATTTCCCTGTGATACACAAACCATTCCCCTGTGATACACAAACCATTTCCCTGTGATACACAAACCATTTCCCTGTGATACACAAACTATTTCCCTGTGATACACGAATTATCCCTTGTGATACACAAACCATTCCCCTGTGAAACACGAATTATCCCTTGTGATACACAAACAATTTCCCTGCAATTTCCCTGTGATACACAAACCATTTCCCTGTGATACACAAACCATTCCCCCTGTGATACACAAACCATTCCCCTGTGATACACAAACCATTCCCCTGTGATACACAAACCATTTTCCTGAGATACACAAACCATTCCCCTGTGATACACGAATTATCCCTGTGATACACAAACCATTCCCCTGTGATACACAAACCACAAACACAAACCCTTCCCCTGTGATACACAAACCATTTCCCTGTGATACACGAATTATCCCTTGTGATACACAAACCATTCCCCTGTGAAACACGAATTATCCCTTGTGATACACAAACCATTTCCCTGCAATTTCCCTGTGATACACAAACCATTTCCCTGTGATACACAAACCATTCCCCCTGTGATACACAAACCATTCCCCCTGAGATACACAAACCATTTCCCTGTGATACACAAACCACAAACACAAACCCTTCCCCTGTGATACACAAACCATTTCCCTGTGATACACGAATTATCCCTTGTGATACACAAACCATTCCCCTGTGAAACACGAATTATCCCTTGTGATACACAAACCATTTCCCTGCAATTTCCCTGTGATACACAAACCATTTCCCTGTGATACACAAACCATTTCCCTGTGATACACGAATTATCCCTTGTGATACACAAACCATTCCCCTGTGAAACACGAATTATCCCTTGTGATACACAAACCATTTCCCTGCAATTTCCCTGTGATACACAAACCATTCCCCCTGTGATACACAAACCATTCCCCCTGTGATACACAAACCATTCCCCTGTGATACACAAACCACAAACACAAACCCTTCCCCTGTGATACACAAACCATTTCCTTATGATACACGAATTATCCCTTGTGATACACAAACCATTTCCCTGTGATACATAAACCATTTCCCTGTGATACACAAACCATTTCCCTGCCATTTCGCTGTGATACACAAACCATTCCCCTGTGATACACAAACCATTTCCCTGTGATACACAAACCATTCCCCCTGTGATACACAAACCATTTCCCTGCAATTTCCCTGTGATACACAAACCATTTCCCTGTGATACACAAACCATTCCCCCTGTGATACACAAACCATTCCCCCTGTGATACACAAACCATTTCCCTGTGATACACAAACCATTCCCCTGTGATACACAAACCATTTTCCTGAGATACACAAACCATTTTCCTGAGATACACAAACCATTCCCCTGTGATACACGAATTATCCCTGTGATACACGAACCATTCCCCTGTGATACACAAACCATTCCCCCTGAGATACACAAACCATTTCCCTGTGATACACAAACCACAAACACAAACCCTTCCCCTGTGATACACAAACCATTTCCCTACGATACACGAATTATCCCTTGTGATACACAAACCATTCCCTTGTGATACACGAATTATCCCTTGTGATACACAAACCATTTCCCTGTGATACACAAACCATTTCCCTGCCATTTCCCTGTGATACACAAACCATTTCTCTATGATACACAAACCATTTCCCTGTGATACACAAACTATTTCTCTATGATACACAAACCATTTCCCTGCCATTTCGCTGTGATACACAAACCATTCCCCTGTGATACACAAACCATTTCCCTGCCATTTCCCTGTGATACACAAACCATTCCCCTGTGATACACGAACTATTCCTTGTGTTACACGATTCATGCCCCTGCGCTATGTGATTCGTTCCCCTGTGGTACACGAATCATGCCCCTCGACACGTGATTCGTTCCCTTGCGCTACGTGATTCGTTCCCCTGTGATACACAAATTATGCCCCTCGACACGTGATTTGTTCACCTGCGCTACGTGATCCGTTCCCTTGTGTTACACGAACAGTTCCCAATGACATATGAATCTTTCCAATCACGTGATACCTAATAGTTATACTGTGTTACAAGAACCGTTCTGTTGTGATACAAAACACGTTAGCTACCGTGTGGTGAAAAAGCTACTGTTTGCTAAATACACATGGTAATATGGCCATATTAGACAAGAAAATGCTACCGGAAGTTCAACATATGACCACTTCTACATGCCCGACTGATGAAAAGAATGACAAAAAGTCGCAATGTTCATCCAAAAACTAAGACGAGGGTAAATTTTCACTGCGCAGAGTAAAAACTGACAGAAGAGTTACACGGCGAAAAACTGAAAATATAGAAACCTTTGCCGTACTGGTGAGACTTGGACAACTGTAAGCTTCCGTTGTGGAGTCAAAAATTTAGAAAAAAGGAAAACTTCCACTGTGCAGTGTAACAACCCCAGAGAAGGGTTAAACTCACGTTGTACAGTGTGAAAACTCAAGAGTTGGATTAAACTTCCGCAATGATTTTTTTTTGAAAATAGTAAAATCTCCGCCTTACTGTGAAGACTTGGACCAGAGTAAATTCCTGCTACACTTTGAAACACTTGTCCCTGGTTCAAAGGCTGGTTAGAAATAACCAGTGGTTAGTGAAAATTGTTAAACATGAATTAATCAAAAGTGGAAACGTAATTTATAATATCACAGTTTTGTAGATTTATTGAGACGGTTCAGATTGATATATTTTGAATGAATTTCTCATTCTTCACTAACCACTGGTTAAATCTTAACTTTCGAAAGACCGGGACCTGGATAACAGTTAAACTTATACTGAACATTGAAACACCTGGACAACAGTTAAACTTACGCTTTACATTGAAACACCTGGACAACAGTTAAACTTACGCTTTACATTGAAACACCTAGAAAGCAGTTGAACTTATGCTGTACAATGAAACTCCTGGACAACAGATAAACTTTGCTGTAAAATGAAACTCCTGGACAACAGATAAACTTATGCTGTACAATGAAACTCCTGGACAACAGATAAACTTATGCTGTACAATGAAACTCCTGGACAACAGATAAACTTATGCTGTACAATGAAACTCCTGGACAACAGATAAACTTATGCTGTACATTGAAACACCTAGAAAATATGGCATAAATATTGCTAATTTTCTGGAAAGATACCAGCATCCAAACAATATCTAAATATTAATGACAAAGAAAACCTTTTACAGAGGCTGTCCTAGTTTCTAACATAGTGTGACTAATTCCATCGTGACCCACACCTTTGTATACAGATGAAGTGTTTGGTATGTCATTGAGTTGTGTATGTCTGTTATGTCATTGTGTTGTGTATGTCTGTTATGTCATTGAGTTGTGTATGTCTGTTATGTCATTGAGTTGTGTATGTCTGTTATGTCATTGAGTTGTGTATGTCTGTTATGTCATTGTGTTGTGTATGTCTGTTATGTCATTGAGTTGTGTATGTCTGTTATGTCATTGAGTTGTGTATGTCTTATGTCATTGAGTTGTGTATGTCTGTTATGTCATTGAGTTGTGTATGTCTGTTATGTCATTGAGTTGTGTATGTCTGTTATGTCACTGAGTTGTGTAGATGTGTAAGATTTTATTAGTTTGCGGACAATTTTCCAAAAGTTTCCAGGATTCAAAGTAGAATAACGTTCTACAATACCATATATATCCGCATAGAATTTTTTTTTGTATTTTTTAATCGCCCTGCGTCCGTGGTCCGTCCGTCCGTAAACAATTTTTGTTATCGCTATTTCTAAAAATGTAATGTATGGATCTTTCTCAAATTGCATATGGAGGTTCCTCTTGGTCCCTAGTTGTGCCCGTTTGATTTTGGGACTGATAAAAAAAACCCAAATGACCGACAGGCAGCCATCATGATTTTTTTCAATGATGTTTGTTACTGCTATTTCTAAGTAAAGGACGGATCTCTCCCAAATTTCGTCCTATAAATTTCGGTTTGTCGATGAGTACGTTAGTCATGTAAAAGGTGTGTATAATACCATATACAACATGCGTGTTTTCTGCAGTTAAAAAGTTCACATATAGTATTAGTTGGGCGATATGAATGTTGAGTTTCCTGAATAGCAGTGTCTCTAGAATTCTGGAAATTATACCAAAAAAAGAAATGTGCGATATCAGGAGGCCTATACAGAGTACACAGAAAATATTTGTATTTGGAATCTGAATCGCCGTCCAAATAACCCACTTCCAAATTTTAAGTCAGCTCTGCGACGGGTGCACAAGAAAGTGGATGTATACACAACTACTCCCCCCTCCCAGAGTTCCACAAATAGTTACAACGAAATGTCTTCCGCTGTACGTTGAAATATTGGGGAAAAATTCATCTGAACAATGTGCAGTGAAACATTCGGAGAGACGGTTGTAGACTTCCGATTTACAGTGAAACACTAAGAAAAACAGTTTAACTGCAGTTATGCAATAAGATACTACATTGAAAAACTTGAGAACGGTAGACCCGTTATACATTGAAACACTTGAGAGCAGTAGACCATATTTATACATTGAAACACTTGAGAACAGTAGACAATAATTATACACTGAAACACTTGAGAACGGTAGACCATATCTATACATTGAAACACTTGAGAACGGTAGACCATATCTATACATTGAAACACTTGAGAACGGTAGACCATATCTATACATTGAAACACTTGAGAACAGTAGACCATATCTATACATTGAAACACTCGAGAACGGTAGACCATATTTATACATTGAAACACTTGAGAACAGTAGACCATATCTATACATTGAAACACTTATTGAAACACTTGAGAACGGTAGACCATATCTATACATTGAAACACTTGAGAACGGTAGACCATATCTATACATTGAAACACTTGAGAACAGTAGACCATATCTATACATTGAAACACTCGAGAACGGTAGACCATATTTATACATTGAAACACTTGAGAACTGTAGACCATATTTATATATTGAAACAGTTCGAGAGCAGTAGACCATATTTATACATTGAAACACTTGAGAACGGTAGACCATATTTATGCATTGAAACACTTGAGAACGGTAGACCATATCTATACATTGAAACACTTATTGAAACACTTGAGAACGGTAGACCATATCTATACATTGAAACACTCGAGAACAGTAGACCATACCTATACATTGAAACACTCGAGAACAGTAGACCATATCTATACATTGAAACAGTTCGAGAGCAGTAAAACTTCCACTGTATACTGTACTATTTGAGGAAAGTAGAATGTCTGATGTACATTGAAACACTTGAACATATTTGCACATTAAAACAACAGAACTTTCGCTGTACATTGAAATACTCGATATCAGTGAAATTTCCATTGTACATTGTAAAACATAGAAAACTATAAACCACAAGCACAAACAATTCTGTTGTTGATTAAAACTGTCCGGTGTACAGAGGAACAACTTGAGTGGTAATTTGAAATGATTAGACACAACAGTTGCAGAAGATTTGGACAACTACGTGGCAGTGAAACCTGTCGTTTGTAAGATTCTTTGATTCGGGGATAAAAGCTAATGGTGGACTTCCCGAATACCCTAGATACTATGATTTTCAATCATATCAAATAGTAGCTTGATCTCATCCAACAGCAGAAATACAGGTAAGAAATCATTTCTAAATAAAGGTATTTTTTTCCTGATTTGAAGAACTGAAACACTTGTTAATAAAGATATGTTAAATGTTTATTAATCTGGATAACTGCGTGTAAATCGGGATCATTTAAACTATCACTGAAACGCTTGTAAATCAATGTCAATCGAACGTTTTTCCTTATCTATTTCACGAATACGCGGTTTATAGTCGAAAGCTTAAATATTTGTCACTAAAACGCTTGTAAATAAATCAAAAGTAGACATACAGCTGAGAACACCTTTCTAAGTAAAGGTCAAACGCTTTTTCCCTGATTTGTATTTTTTTCTCTGGATCAGTCACTAAAACTAATGTAAGGGTTAGTCAAACGCATTTTTATCATCTAGCTAAAAAAAATAATTTCCATGAAACTTTCTGAAACGCTATTACATCATCGATAAAACGCTTTTTAGGCTAAACGTACTCAGTACGCATAGCCTATTGGTACGGCCTTTCAGACAAAATTTACCGATCCTGGCCTTCTCATTTAGCTGAAATATCGAAAAGCGTTAGAGCCCTCTAGCGGCAATTTTCTGCGTAAATAATGCCGCGATCTTTCAAATCGCTATTTTAAAAGCATCCAAAATTAGTTTATTTTTTAAATAACAATACGATTACTATATATTTCAAACAAGAAGCACAGGGTGGTTGAACTATTGATAAATTTTGAACAATATATTTTACGGAATTCTCGACATGACGCAAGCGTACAGAACACTGTACGTGCGAGTTGATAAGAAGCTAGTCTGGGGGCTTGGTTTGAATTATCAACTAACAGCACTTATAAACAAACAAAACTTACAAACAGAACATCAGTTTTGTTTTAATCCTTGTCGTTGTGGCAAGATCGTCTTAATATATAACATCACTTTACCTCAGTAGACGTCACTGAATTGGACTGTTAGTCCCACGCGCACACCCGCCGATATGACACTTTTTTCAGGTTTTTCACATCCACCGCCATGACACTTTTTCAAGTTTTTGAAGATTAAATGTTTGCGCTTCGTAGGCAAGGTACATTTAGTGCTCATGATTTATGAATAATGTTTTTAATACTGTATTGATCATGATGTCATAACTCTGTCATAACTTATATTTTTTGTCTTTTAGTTTTATTTGATGAAGGTTGATTGTGCTGATTTCTCAAGGTTTGTTAATGTGTATCAGGTTTGTTAATGTGTATCAAAGTTCCTTGAATTGAAAATATTTCTTCAAACAAAGCGCGTATAAAAAAAACCTAAATATTCATGTTTATAATTATCAATTAACTAGAACGAAATATTTCCATAACATATTTATCCATTTAGCGTGTCATGGTGACATTATCTAATGCATTGGAGATCAGAAATAGTAGTAGCTATCGTGAAAATATTGTAAATTTTGCATATATATGGAAGTCTGGTTTAATCTCAAAGAACTAAGTCTTTATAGACATAATTACTTCAAGAAATTACTTACACTATTACTTAAGTCCTTTCGATTGTCAAATGTTTTATTTAGTCAACATCATAGAGCTATTAATCATTTGGCTTGTTGGCGATAAATATATGGCTGTGTGTATTTTGTTATTTTTTTACCTATTTTGATTTGTTCACATTATTTCAAATTTGACGACAATAAAGAAGATATAAAATCGCTTAAAATTCAGAAAAATAGCCTCTGGTTCTCTTATTTGTGAACATTTTTCAATACGTTTAGCCTTTCAGTACTTTGATCTGTGATTAGTTTCGCTACAACGTAAATCAGATCAAAGTTTCTAACGCTTGGAAATCAGGGTAAGTAAAAACACTTCTTTGATCAGTGTCAATAAAACGCTTGTAAATCAAGGTCGGGTAAACGCTTTTTTTTCCGGAAGTTAAGAAAAACGCTTTTATCTGATCAGTGTAACTAAAACGCTTGGAAATCAGGGTCAGTCAAATGCTTTTTCCTCATCAGTGTCACTAAAATGCTTGAAAATCAATGTCAGTCAAACGCTTTCATCTATTCAGTGTCACTTAAACGCTTTCTGACCCTCACTAAATGCTTATAAATCAGTGTAACTAAAACACTTGAAAATCAGGGTCAGTCAAATGCTTTTATCTGATTAGTGTCACTAAAATTATTGTAAATCAGGGTCAATTTAACCTAATCTCTAAAATATTCATTAACCGTTTGAAATTACCAGGCTGAATTGAAATTGGAAATCTAATGCAATTACATAGGTCGTAACATACTAATGGCTGAGGTGCCTCAAAATAATGATCTCGCTGTAGTATTAAGTAACCAGAGTAACAACAAACTCCAATTTTCTTATTCTGTACCCAATAGCCTGTGATCTGTTCCTATTTCTTTTCATTTCTTTTTCACTTGCTGAATTAATGACCGATAACATCAACACTACTGTAGAGGAATAGATTTCACTCCACATCATAATCAAATGAAAAATTTGTATGAACTGTTAGGACATTTTACTATGTGAACATTCTGATCTACATTTAAAAAAAACCTTAAGCAGGAATATGGTCTTTTTTAATGGAATATAAAATTTTAAAATCTCAATTATGGCATCAAAATCAACTACAATACAACAGTGAGTGTGATAAAAGAGAGGAAGAAAAATTATGAATCAATATGTTTTAATATTATCATGATCATATTAATCAAATATTTTTAATACGTAAACAAACAATAAATATCATACACATGTTTGATACAAAAATGAAATCTTCATCCATATTTTCTTCAAACAATTCCTGCTGAAATTAAGTTCAGTGAAAAATGAATTACATTCATACAGAATTAAAAGAACAAATTGTGGTAATTTATTGAGTATGACATTAAAAATTAAGCTAGATCTTCACTAAACCTAGCAATGTAACATACATATATCACAATTGAGTACTGTAGTATACAAGTTTTGTATATTTTAACTGGCCTTAACAAGTTTATTCTCTGTCTCATCCTACAAGATGAACCAAGGACTTTCTTTAGGTACACTTCTACATGTATATCTAGCTGTCGCCAGGACATCAGTAGAAGTAAACTGCTACAAGCACTGGTGTTCTGGTAACAGCTGGAGATACAAGCACTGGTGTTCTGGTAACAGCTGGATATACAAGCACTGGTGTTCTGGTAACAGCTGGAGATACAAGTACACAGCTACAAGCTCTGGTGTTCTGGTAACAGCTGGAGATACAAGTACTGGTGTTCTGGAACAGCTGGAGATACAAGTACACAGCTACAGATACAAGCGCTGGTGTTCTGGTAACACAACTGCAGATACAAGCACTGGTGTTCTGGAGATACAAGTACACAGCTACAAGCACTGGTGTTCCGATAATAGCTGGATATACAAGTACACAGCTACAGATACAAGCGCTGGTGTTCTGGTAACACAACTGCAGATACAAGCACTGGTGTTCTGGTAACAGCTGGAGATACAACACAAGTACACAGCTACAAGCACTAGTGTTCTGGTAACAGCTGGAGATACAAGTACACAGCTACAAGCACTGGTGTTCTGGTAACACAGCTGGAGATACAAGTACACAGCTACAAGCACTGGTGTTCTGGTAACACAGCTGGAGATACAAGCACTGGTGTTCTGGTAACACAGCTGGAGATACAAGCACTGGTGTTCTAGTACAAATCTTTCAGTGCTAAGGGCATTCTTGTCCCATGGTTTCAGTACAACTGAAATTTCTTACAATGTTGTATATATCACAGATAATGCTTTAGTACTTTGTTGGATTTCAGTCGTCCGAGTCAGAAGCCTCCTCCTTGAGTACAGCTGATGTCAGGGACTTGAGATCCTCCAATACCAACTCTAGAGGTTCATCTGTAACAGAAAGAACATAATGCTGATTCTATTTCAATCATGCAATGATAAATGCAATTACTATTATCTTTCCAGAAGTTAAGTCTTATTAGCAAGCGTTCAATGTCTATTCTGAGACATGTATTCTTTACTAAAAATGTAAAGACCATATTTTACAGTAGGAGTCAAGAATTTCCAAGAATAAGGAGGCCAGGTGTGATGACAAGACCAGTAGTACCTACCTGTTGTTTCTCTATTTGCTGGCCCCTCCAGTGTTGGTGGTGAGACCAGGAGTACCCTCCAGTGTTGGTGGTGACACCAGCAGTACCTACCTGTTGTTTCTCTATTTGCTGGTCCCTCCAGTGTTGGTGGTGACACCAGGAGTACCTACCTGTTGTTTCTCTATTTGCTGGTCCCTCCAGTGTTGGTGGTGAGACCACAGACTTCCTCTGTGTAACAGATTCCTCAGCCTCAAGTGTGACTGGCTCTGACCTTGTGGCCTTGACCTTTCCAATGAGTCCTTCTTGTCTCAGAGTGGCCTAAACAAAAACAAAATGCATATTAAAAATAAAAAGATTTGGTTTAAAACGTTGGTGGTTTGATGAGTGTGATAGCTCAGATTATTTTGCCTCATGTGAAGAAACCAGGTACATAGGTCCCGATTTCTACGCCTGCCAGTTTGTGTTTCTCAGGTTCCAGTCATGCATTACTATGGTTACCTACAGTTGCTGTAGTTACCTACCATCATCAGGTTCTAGTCCTGCACTACCATGGTTACCTACAGTTTCTGTAGTTACCTACCATCATCAGGTTCCTGTCTTTCTCCAGTGCCTGTAGTTGCTGCTGTAACTGACCAACATGTTTGGTGTAATGTGCCTCTACAGTGGCCAGATGCTCTGCTGACCGCTCCTTCTCTCTGTTGGTCTGACGTTCTAACTGTCTTAGTGCAACAACTGGAATATCCATATTATGCATGATAAGAAGGTTGGCCATTGAAATAACTTTCGTATATTACAGAATATGACCAGAACTAACAGAAAAAAATCATCTTCTTTTATACTTACGTATTTTCCTTACTGAGATCTTAATAAAAAATAATTTAACTTTGATGAGCCCAGTCTATCAAAACTGATCTATGTTTGACAGATGCTTATATTGCCCTGAAAAATTACCAAAGCATTAATTTACTATGTAAAGTTTTCTATTTAGCAATGGAAATACTTTGGAATCCAATATGAACATGACTTCATCCTTTTTTATCTACCTGCTTTTGTGTGTTCTCGTCGAGCGTCATCAAGTTTGCGGTTTAAATCAGCTAATTCTTCAGCTGTTTCTGTCTGCATCGATGTTTTTTGCTCTGACAAGGCTACAAGACAGTTTACATATGAATTGGTCATCAACCAAGCTTAGAAAACTAGATAATAAAATTAAAATTTATGCTGCCATACCGTTGAGTTGATATTTGATATTTTCAAGTATGAAAAGCATAAAATTGTAAAAAACACATTTAAGGAAAAATTAAATTACTGTAAAATCATATGTTTTCATGGGGTTCAATTTTCGTGGTTTTATTATTTGGTAGACTTTGATACATGGATAAATGCAGATCAATAAATCTACTTGTAATAACTTTACCAGTTAGTGGTCACATAAATTTATAGATTAACGAGAGCCAAAGATATCAATGGAAAAGTTTCCCCAACGAAACTGGTATTACAGTAATCTAGAAAATAATAGTTCAATTTGTAACATCTTTGGAGAAATACATTCTTTTTGCTTCAATCATGCTGTGCAATATGATTTGTGAAAAAAATATAACAAACTTTACATTAGATATTCGAAATCTAACCATGACCAGTAAGACACTGTATATAACTACCTTGTGTGGACTGAATCTCCTGGTGGGCCAGTGCCATCTTTAGTGCCTCAACCTTCTCTGATGCCTCCTCCAGCTCTATCTGTTGCAGCTCACACCTTTCACTAAGCTCTGTCATCCTCTGGTCAAACGGAACAAAGTTTATCATTATACTGACAAAAACTCCTTGTTTAATTAAGCTTTTCTCCAATGTGTATTCCTGTGTAAGTGTTTCACCCGAGATTCTTCATTAAACAACAGTGTCTCACCTGAGATTTTTCCCACTTTGTTTATCAACGTCTCACTTAAGATTTTTCCTGTCTCATTCAACAAAACTGTCTCACCTGAGATTTTTCCTGTGTGATATATTCCAGGTCCTCAATAGTCTTCCTCAGACTGGTAATTTCTTCCTGATCTGTAAAACACAAACCATCAGTGGTATTTAACTGGAGAATTAAATTTGTCTTTATCAGGATTTCAGGTTTACATTACAGGATTAATTTACACATAATTTTTTTACCCGGAAATCCTGTCCCATCTACCAAAATGTGATCCCTATAAAACCTGTATATTATGATATCTTGTTTATTCTAGTCTATCACTGTTGCTTCATACATCTTCACTTCATCACCCGGTATACTTCAAGAGAAGGGACATAACTCTCTAACTCCCATTTAGAGTATCACAACCACAAAAACACTTGTACAAAAATGTAAAACTTCTATTTAAGCTGGATAAAAACCTAAGTAAGTTTCAAAGAAATACAAGTCAGAATAAAATGCTCAGTGGACTATGAGACATAAATACATAAAGGGGACATAACTCTCATAAGTCAGAAAAACAAAACACTACAGGTTCAAATTATGTCACCAGACATCAAGAGGATCACATTGACAACTTGAGTGTTCCTAATGGATGAAATGATATCTTACATGTTGCTGTGGCCGCCTGTACACGCTCGTCCCAGGTCTGACTGTCTTGTCGCAGCTGAACTGCCAATGTGTCACGCTCCTTGGTCACACGATCTAGCTCCTCTTGTATATGAGTTACACTGAAACATACCAGAATCACACACAGGTAAGTAATTTCACTAGTAAGCATTTCCAGTTGTGCACAGTTCCAAATTACATACAAGTAAATGTTTCAAATAGCATACAGGTAAATGTTCCAAATCACATACAGGTAAATGTTCCAAATTACATATTAGTACAGGTAAATGTTCCAAATCACATACAGGTAAATGTTCCAAATCACATACAGGTAAATGTTTCAAATCACATAAGTACTGGTAAATGTTCCAAATCACATACAGGTAAATGTTCCAAATTACATACAGGTAAATGTTCCAAATCACATACAGGTAAATGTTCCAAATTACATACAGGTAAATGTTCCAAATCACATATTAGTACAGGTAAATGTTCCAAATTACATACAGGTAAATGTTCCAAATCACATACAGGTAAATGTTCCAAATCACATACAAGTAAATGTTCCAAATTACATACAAGTAAATGTTCCAAATCACATACAGGTAAATGTTCCAAATTACATACAGGTAAATGCTTACAGGTAAATGTTCCAAATCACATACAGGTAAATGTTCCAAATCACATACAGGTAAATGTTCCAAATTACATATTAGTACAGGTAAATGTTCCAAATCACATACAGGTAAATGTTCCAAATTACATACAGGTAAATGTTCCAAATCACATACAGGTAAATGTTCAAAATCACATTAGTACAGGTAAATGTTCCAAATTACATACAGGTAAATGTTCCAAATCACATACAGGTAAGTGTTCCAAATCACATACTAGTACGGGTAAATGTTCCAAATCACATACAGGTAAATGTTCCAAATTACATACAGGTAAATGTTCGAAATCACATATTAGTACAGGTAAATGTTCCAAATCACATACAGGTAAATGTTCCAAATCACATATTAGTACAGGTAAATGTTCCAAATCACATACAGGTAAATGTTCCAAATCACATATTAGTACAGGTAAATGTTCCAAATCACATACAGGTAAATGTTCCAAATTACATACAGGTAAATGTTCCAAATCACATACAGGTAAATGTTCAAAATCACATTAGTACAGGTAAATGTTCCAAATTACATACAGGTAAATGTTCCAAATCACATACAGGTAAGTGTTCCAAATCACATACTAGTACGGGTAAATGTTCCAAATCACATACAGGTAAATGTTCCAAATTACATACAGGTAAATGTTCCAAATCACATATTAGTACAGGTAAATGTTCCAAATCACATACAGGTAAATGTTCCAAATTACATACAGGTAAATGTTCCAAATCACATACAGGTAAATGTTCCAAATCACATACAAGTAAATGTTCCAAATTACATACAGGTAAATACATACAGGTAAATGTTCCAAATCACATACAGGTAAATGTTCCAAATCACATACAGGTAAATGTTCCAAATCACATACAGGTAAATGTTCCAAATCACATACAGGTAAATGTTCCAAATCACATACAGGTAAATATTTCAAATTCTACACAGGTAAATATTTGAAATTAACTGCTAGTTTTATTGCCCTATAAATAGCCAGGATCATTTTGAGGCAGGAGCTCCTTGTAACAACTCCTGGCTTCCTCAATATATGCTGTCTACAGCCATTAAGAGTAAAGTGAGTTTCCCAAGGATGCAATCACATCAGCACACCAGTCTGTTTCTCAGCTTCCTTAGAAACACAAACCGGTACGGGTATGGAGCATCAAACCACATATGGACCTTAACCTTTAGGTTAAGAAGGCCGACATTCTATCAATACAGTTAGCACTGTGATTCTTCAAGTTAAAGCGTTCAGAAGCGCAATGTCTTGTAATATGTTCAACATGCAGTGAAATCTTTGTGAAATGAAATGCTTTCCTTAATTATGTCTTAATTACAATTTTCAAAAAGAAAAAAAATGTTTTAAATGTACATGTGAAATCTAAGTCCTGAAAATTTAGAGAAACTGCTTCGTAAACTTACATTGGGGAGAACGGAAAGACAGGTAGACAAACTGATACAGAGATTATTATATAAGGTGTGCACATCGCAGATAATAATGTAATACCTGTCTGATATAATTGTCTCCCCTTCTTTCTCCCCAGTCTGTTTTTCCATTTCTTCAGTCTTTCTCTGTAGCAGAGCATCACGGCGGGCATACAGACCTATCATAAAGAAAAACACTATAAAGTTAAAGAGAATTATCTTTCATTCTTCAAGAGGGAAACAAATCATCTGTAATAATCACATATCTCCAACACATGTTATACAGTCAGTAATATCAACAGAAAACGAATCCAAAAATTAAAACTTTCAAATCTCAAAAATATCTGCAAACCATTTGATTTTCTTACAACACGAAGTTTGAGATTTTGTCGTCATTTTCCCAGAAATAGTAATGATGATTAGCGAGATACCATTAACGACACCGTCTCAAATTCATGATTTTACCAAACCCAAATTTGCTCTATGAGAAAAGAATTTTAAAAATGTACTGTTAAGAATGAACCTAAATTTATTATTCTGAAAAATAATTTTTCAGTGCTTCTTCAACCTTTGCCTGCCAAAGTAAAAATGGCTGCCTGTTCGCACTTTTTCGATTAGCCTCAAATTTGAAGCAACTAAGCAAACTTTAAGAATCAAAATTTGATCAATAACAAAATAGGAATTGCAAAATATAATCAGGGGCCTAAAAAAATCTACACCTCATACTGAGAAAGGGCATCGACAAACTTAAATTTCAAAATCTTAAATGGCTTCCAGTCTGCCATTTACTTTTCTGAGCGATCTCAAATCATAAATGCTTATTTCTTTTCTAGCCCAAAATGACAGCAATTTAAAAACTTAACAAAAGAACTTTATTTTTAAAATTCTTCATACCACTACATTTCTTCCCCATGAGATCTCCATGTATTTTAAAAAACAACAAACCACAGAAGCATTCTTCCAACTATGTGTTGAATTGATGATGTTAGAATAGAACTAACATGTATATTTGCACCATCAAACAAATTATGATTTTGTGGGTCTCTGCTTTATCAAAACACCAGTTCTAGGGTGTGTGTCTGAACTATGATTATCTTGGGGTTAAATACAGTTAAACAGTAAAAGAGAATACCTACCTTGTAACATCTCAACACGTCCACTGGCGAAACTGACCCGCTGACCATATCTTTGGAGTGTTACTAGGGCTGCTGTAAGCGGTTGAAGCTTTGCATCCATGGCAGAGATAACACTGAATGAAACAAAATCAAAATGAAGAAAAAAAAAACAAGAAATAAATCTTCCAAATAGTGATGAATAGAGATGTTGTTCAAGACAACATAACGTACATTATGGTTATGACGTCTAATAACTTTCAGGAAAAAATAAAAATAAAATTGAGAGAAAGATCACTAGACAAAAACCTGATGGAAAACAAACATGTGCAAAGACATCATACCATAATATATTTTGTCAAAATTTTTAACGAGCAAATACAAATTCATTTTAAATAATTTAAATGCAATGGGTCATTTATGATCGGTAATTTCCAAATTTAAGAAATGAGACAAAATGTTCATTTTTATCAAAACTCCACTTAAGAGGAGAAGAAAGACACCATCACTATATGTATAAATCAATGTGCCAAGTACATTTTTGTATGTCAACCTTAAGAAACAATCCATCTTCTAATTTGCCAGTAAAAATTTACAACAGCCATGCCACTGTCATTTTTGAAACCCAGTAGGACTGTCAATTGATATGTTAAGAATATATCAAAAAAGACATAATAACTGTTTAAACTATCTAAAAACAAAGTAAAATGCCAATCTTGATTTGTAAGGAACTTTTTTCCTAAAATTTCAGTATTGTTCTGCTATTAATCAAAGTATATACCTCTGTGAGAAGTTAACCAGACTGTCCATTGACTCGCGGTCCTGAGAGAGCTGCTGATCGAGCACGACGGCCACCTTCTGTGTCTCTTCTGCCTCCTGCTGCAGCTTCTACAAGTCATAGAAACACAGTCATTATCACACATAGCGTTGAAAAGTCATTAAAACACTTATACTGATTTCTCCAAATTTCTTTATAACACAAGCATTCTGCTGGACAAAGGTTGACTATAACATGATGTATTTAGTGATTTGGAGCCATTTTATCCTGCAATAAGCCTTGGAGCTGACAAAATAGCAATTCTGAAAGGCAGTGGGTAGACTTATGGCAGGACAACTGCCCCACACAGGTCTTGAACCCACGCCCCAGAGGCCCCACAGCTAGTGATAAAGAAGGTCAGATATCTTAGCCACTTGGCAACTGCATCACCCAAATGTCTGTAACTCTTCATCAGTAAGTGGTCTTATTAACGGACATCAACTGATTACTGGATAAACATTAAAACAATGTTTTGAGGTCAACAACAAAACTGACCTTTATTAATACCCAAACTACCTTAAACATAGTTACATAAGCTATATTGTTGGTAAATTTTACTTATATCACATCTACCTTGTTATTGTTGGTTTCTATATCGAGCTGTGCCTTGATGTCAGACAGGGAGTGAGCTAGAACTTCCTTCTGGTTACTGACAGACATCAGCTGGTCCTGGAGGTCAGAAAGCTACAAAAAACACACACTTCAACTTCAAATCAATTCTACAAACTTAACTTTACCTATAATATGTATTCCATACACATCTGTTTGAATTAAAATTTGTACAGGGTACCAGTTTATCCAAACATTATAAGGACTTATATACAGTCAAACCTGTCCATAAAGGCACCTTGCAGGAGAAGAGGAAAGTGGCCTTGATATAGAGGTAAAATGACGACCTCTTCAGAAGGTGACTGCTATATAGAGGTGGCCTGTGAGGCAGGTATTAGTTCTCATTAATCTAGACAAACACATGTTTAGATCTCTGATGTAAGATCATCAAATTCAGAAAATGCTACCTCTGTTATATAAGCATAATGAGTCAGAGATCACTTATTTATACCTGGAAAAAATGTCTGGAATAAGAAGGTGTTTGATAATTTTCAAAATGGTGAAATAAAGAGGATTCAAGAGAGGAAAGAGTCCAGACACACCAAACTTGGTCACTGTACAACATCATTTTTCTGAGAAGCTATTGTAGTATTATACACAACTTTTTAACATCAATAAAAATGGAAACTTTCAAAATACAAAATTTCTGAGTTCTGATTGAATCAGCAAGAAAGCCATTAATGTATATTAGTTTTGTGTCTATTTTTCCAAAAGAATTTTTGAAGTTAAAGACCCATAAAAATTTTGGAAATACTTAAAATTTTACATTGCGGAACCCACTTGTTTTAGCAATAAAGTTGAAAATGACTCATCAATACAAATTGTAGGTTGTTCACTGCATATCAGGAGCCATAAGGAAACTATTTTATAATTTTTTTTGTAATTTATCCTGGTGTGCCCTCCTTCAGTTTCTTACCTTTTCTTTCCAGTTGTAGTCATTTTTTTTCTGCATCATCTCTGAAGACTTTTGTTGAACGAGAAGAGTGAATACTTTTTCTCGCCACCTAAAAAAAAAAAAAAAAAAACAGAAAATTTTCGAAAACCTTCCATTATGTAAAACATGCATAAACAATAATATTTTCATTGAAAAAACTATAATTTATCATGCTATAGACACAGATATTAAAATGGAAACTTTGGTTGAGAATGTGAAGCTAAATTTTCTGGTTTACAAAATGGGAATTATTACCAAATACTTTAAAGACCTTCATTTTCAAAGTGGTCAAAATTTTTTCATTATTTTCAAAAATGGTGTAAAATCACAAAATGATTTCTTAAAATTAAATCATTGGAACAAACTATAGTCTGTTTCAATTTTTTCAGTGAAAAAATTATCCTTAATTCTGTAACCCTTGTAAAATACTAGCCGCAATATACCACTCGGCTAGAGAGAACTTCTCTTTAGCTCGATTGGTTGAGCGTCAGACTAGTAAGCCAGGGGTTCGATTCCTAGCGGAGGCATTGAGATGAAAAAAGGACCTCTGTTACAATTCTAATTTTCTTCAAATGATAAATGGTAAAACAACAAAACGAACAACCCTTACAGTTGTTTTCTGTTCTGGACTCATTCCTTTCTAAATGAGACGCTGTACAACAGGTTTTTACACCAGTAACTAATGTTTTGATCTTTTAGCCTCAAAATTTCATGGCAAATATTGAACTGGTGAAATTTATGTTCTTTTATAGATTTTTCATTCTTCAATAGTGAAACTATGACTCCACTTAAATTGAATATTCTTAATTTGACACCAAATAACAGAATTGGCCTGTTGCCAAGTTGATGTATCATGTGGTATTATTCACATCAATGTCTACACAATGTTTATACTGTTATGTTAGGTAGGATAGGATAAGTAGAAAAAAAGTCAAAGTAGGCATTACATATGGTGCCATGATGGTTGTATTGAATTATTTCAATCTGGCTCTAAATAATAAAACTTCATTAGAATCAAAATTATCTTTATTAGAAATTGTATTGAATCTAAAAAATGAAGAAGAAAACAAAAAAATTGCATGATAGGTACAGACTGGAAATTAGAAGATAAATTAAAAAAGAATAAACATGCTATATTGTACAGACCACCACCTGATAGTTTTGTTACTCATTTTATTTCGGAAAGATCAATAAAGTACAGCAATTAAATGGTCTGAATGATTAAATATTCATTTGGGCAGGTGAGCAATCTGTCACACCCCTTGACTACAGTAGACTAGCCTAAATTGGCCAAGAGTAGAGTGTATTGCTGTGAGAAGGGGTGACAAGAGCTAAATGATGGATGATATCTACCTGGTAAGTAGATTTTCCTTCTGGTCTTTATCCATCTTCTCCTTTGTTGTCTGAAAGAGAGGAAGATTTCCACTTTCAAAAGTCTTTAAGATAATCTTTTCTAAAAACTTAACAATGATAATGTTGAAAACAATTTGTTATCTGGGGGATACTAAATATGAGTGTAAGGTGGGGATACTAAATCTGTGTGTAAGGTGAGGATACTAAATCTGATTGTAAGGTGGGGATACTAAATCTGAGTGTAAGGTGGAAATACTAAATCTGAGTGTAAGGTGAGGATACTAAATCTGAGGATAAGGTGAGGATACTAAATCTGATTGTAAGGTGAGGATACTAAATCTGAGTGTAAGGTAGGGATACTAAATCTGTGTGTAAGGTGAGGATACTTAATCTGATTGTAAGGTGAGGATACTAAATCTGAGTGTAAGGTGAGGATACTAAATCTGAGTGTAAGGTGGGGATACTAAATCTGAGGATAAGGTGAGGATACTAAATCTGATTGTAAGGTGAGGATACTATTTTGAGTGTAAGGTGGAGATACTAAATCTGAGTGTAAGGTGGGGATACTAAATCTGAGTGTAAGGTGAGGATACTAAATCTGAGTGTAAGGTGGAGATACTAAATCTGAGCGTAAGGTGAGGATACTAAATCTGAGTGTAAGGTGAGGATACTTAATCTGAGTGTAAGGTGAGGATACTAAATCTGAGTGTAAGGTGAGGATACTAAATCTGAGTGTAAGGTGAGGATACTAAATCTGAGTGTAAGGTGAGGTGAGGATACTAAATCTGAGTGTAAGGTGGTGGATACTAAAGGTGAGGATACTATCTGAGTGTGAGGATACTAAATCTGAGTGTAAGGTGGGGATACTAAATCTGATTGTAAGGTGAGGATACTAAATCTGAGTGTAAGGTGAGGATACTAAATCTGAGTGTAAGGTGGAGATACTAAATCTGAGTGTAAGGTGGGGATACTAAATCTGAGTGTAAGGTGGGGATACTAAATCTGAGTGTAAGGTGGAGATACTAAATCTGAGTGTAAGGTAAGGATAGTGTAAGGTGAGGATACTAAATCTGAGTGTAAGGTGAGGATACTAAATCTGAGTGTAAGGTGAGGATACTAAATCTGAGTGTAAGGTGAGGATACTAAATCTGAGTGTAAGGTGAGGATACTAAATCTGAGTGTAAGGTGAGGATACTAAATCTGAGTGTAAGGTGGGGATACTAAATCTGATTGTAAGGTGAGGATACTAAATCAGAGTGTATGGTGGGGATACTAAATCTGAGTGTCAGGTGAGGATAATGTGAGGATACTAAATCTGAGTGTAAGGTGAGGATACTAAATCTGAGTGTAAGGTGGGGATACTAAATCTGAGTGTAAGGTGAGGATACTAAATCTGAGTGTAAGGTGAGGATACTAAATCTGAGTGTAAGGTGAGGATACTAAATCTGAGTGTAAGGTGAGGATACTAAATCTGAGTGTAAGGTGAGGATACTTAATCTGATTGCAAGGTGAGGATACTAAATCTGAGTGTACGGTGGGGATACTACATCTGATTGTAAGGTGGGGATACTAAATCTAAGTGTAAGGTGAGGATGCTAAATCTGAGTGTAAGGTGGGGATACTTCAACTGATTGTAAGGTGGGAATACTAAATATGAGTGTGTCTTCTTCAAGTTCCCCTCCATCAGGAGTTGGAAGTCTTTCAATATATGTTTATAGACCCACCAGGGAGTTCCAAGTCGATGAGGGTTGTCCTGTATACCACCTTAGCTATTACAAATTATCATGGTGTATCTATGTACCTACCCGGGAGAGTTCCACTTCCTGTAGGCTAAGGATCTCATTAAGTGAAGACAAACGAATGTTGAGGAGCTGGAGATTGGACTGAAGATTTTCACGGTCTGCTTCACAAATCTATAAATAGATAAGAAATAATTGATATATAATTAACTTTAAACATAATCCCAGGTTCTATAATGCCTTGTATAGTTCTGACCTATTTACTGCCAATGTCTTCATCTGCTTCAAAAACTCAAAGACTGATATCTTAATAATTTGCACCACAAATCTATATAAATCAAATGTAGAAACAAAAACTCTGCCAAATGGTATATATGGTATATCCTTATTTCAATAATAGCAAAAAACATGTTAAAAAATTTTACAAAAAATGTTTTGACAGAATCAGCTAAGTTTGGTTGTTATGGTATCCCCTAGCCAACATCAGCAAGCTGTATCTTCATAATGTACAGAATGAAAACATCTGCTTCTTCATCCAGACTGAGATAAAAATAGGTAGTTATCTCCTTGAATCACTTTCTATCTTTGATTCTTAAGTTGAAAGAGCTGAACCTTACCTGACCATATCCGAGCTTAACCTTAGCCAAAGCAGAGCCTTACACGAGTCTCAGCTGAGTCTTACCTGAGCCAAACTTAAGTCATTCCCGAGTCTTCACTAAGCCTCGTCTTAAGCACTTACCTGTATTTTGTTACGTAGTGTGTCATTCTCTTTCTTCCAGACCTCTACAGGTTTATGAGTACGCTCAGAGTCCCCTATATAATTCTTAAGTTGAGTGATCTGTCTCTGTAGATTCTCTACAGTGAACTCTTTGGACCTGAATTGGGAAAAAGAACATCATTTCAATTACCAAAGTTTCAAACAACTGGCAAGAAAATTATTCAGAAAACTATACTTTTACAGAAAATTCTTAATTTATCTTTTCCAAAATACACATATGTAAGTCTCAACAAGAATCATTACCTACCTAAAGGAATAGGGGAATACACCATTTTTACAAATATCCATATCACAATAACACAAGAAGTTAGTAGATCATCAAACAGTTCTGTAGTAGTATATCAGTAAGTGATGTCAGTGGTAGGGATGTCCAGGACTCACCGTAATTCTTTCTCCAAGGTGACTTTGGTGACACAGAGATTGTCCTCACTGGCCTTCAGCTGTGACTCAAGGTCAGACACTCGTGTAGATGACCGCTTTCCAAGAGTGTTGAGTTCATCTTTAAGTTCTCGCATCACCTTATTCATCTCTTCTTTCTCTCCTTCATGGTCATAACTGAGACGACTTATCTGTAAATCAAATGATATTCAAATCCCACTTGACACCTGTGACAGTTAAATATCGTCTACAACTGTCATATCTCATCCATACCTGGAAATGGTCACAAAACATCTGCAATGGTTAAATCTCACTTGTAATAATCAAATATCACATCAACTTTGACCTTTCAGATTCATGACTTGCATCTAACTTTTTGATCTTTGACCTATCACGTTGATCTTTTACCTGTTTCCAGTGAACCTATGACCTAAGTTACTTGTGAGTTACAGCTCTTCTCTTGCCTTTTGACTCATGACTTTCTAATGTGTTAAACAATCTTGACCTATGACCTAAGCTACCTGTGAGTTGTATCTGTCCTCTTGACCTTTAAGCTCAGCTTGCAAGGAGGCAACTTCTTGTATGGACTTTTTTTCAGTGATGGCATACTCTCGTTCTAACTTGGCGACCTCCTCACGATGTGTGACCTTGACATGCTGCAGTTCTTTCTTAAGGTCACCAATCTCTGCAGCTTGTTTCATGAGCAACTCGTCAATGTAACGCCTATCCATATCAGGAATGTGTTTGTGTTCTTCAGTTACTCGAATATCCTATGAAATTATAAGAAAAATCCAGATAACATGATTCTGTATCATTACAAATTTAAGACAAAAATTGTAAAAAGAGCAGAAAGCTGATATTAATCACTCTTGTCAAAACAGATTGAAGTGCATGAAAAGATGGACAGATGACCCCCATACCTCTTCATGTCCTGTCAGAGGATCGAATCCTGGTTGCCTTTGTGAGTTTAGCTAGTGCATTAGCACTGTGCCACCTGACCCACCCCATTTTCAATCCTTTAATAATATCCTTATCATTACTACCACCATTCAGACTAAAACTATTCGTGAGTTCTTTGACATGACATTGAGAATTATTACTAAGCATTATCATACAGATGCCTGACATTTTGCCAATGAGAAGGGAGATAACCACAATAAAGTTTCCTCGTTTTAATGGACTTAACAGAAACAAATGCTTTTTAAATCACTGCTCTTCAATATAATTTTCTTTCATTATTTTTTACTTTGAACACCACAGAATTTTCTAATTTTTGTATGGGTGGTTGAGTGGTGAAGTGGTAATGTTCTTGACTTTCATGTAGCTTTCCCCTGTTCAATGAATGGACGTGAAAAGGGAAGAGGAGACCACATTTGATTTCATCCACTTATTAGCTGCTTCAGAATATAAGTCACACCCTTTCTTACAATGTTTTGTAACCATTATGTTCACCAAAGTTTGTTGATATAACAGATAACATAAGGCAATTTATCAAGATCATCAGTAAAACATTTAATATAAGTTTGCAAATGAATTTTACAAAGATAATCCATTATTTCATTGGTGTGTTTCAAAAAAGTAAAATAGCAATTATTGCACTCGTTTGGCTTGGGAGCCTTCGAAGATTGTCTACACACAGATATAGGGACTGATGTTACATTTGTTTTACTTTACAATATCTCCTTTGGTGTCTGTTCTGTTGAATATTTGCAAAGACCCTTGCATGCTGATAAAATTTGTGTAGTCTCATATTGTTTCTTGTAAGTTCCACAAAGCCATTCTTATTGCAGACAAGCATGGCTGTCATTCTAGAATATGACCCGATGACATATCAATCCCAGGATGCAACAGGCTATTGAAAACTTTCGCTATAACTTCTGAAGCAACCACAAAAGTTCAGAAGATATTACTGTGATTCATACTAAAAGTTATGATTAATTTAATCCACAAGAATGTTATTTTTATTTCAATCTTAAAATCTTCCTGTATACACTTGCAAATGATGGTTCTAGACAATCTGTTTCAGTTAATAACATGTGATGGGCAGGTATTAAAAAAAATTGGTACTGATGTCTGGTACTGGTAAACTGGTATCCTTGGTTTGAATCACTATTTTTTATTTTTTTTGGAAGCGTGACATGATACATCAATAAAAATGATCGGGATGCGAGGTAACGCAGGTCAATAGTGCACATAATACACCTCGACAAAATGGCTGTTCTGAAGTACACAACCATCTGGAATTGATGTCAAGTCGATACGCTTCATTTTTTTTTCTTTTCATTCTACTGAATTTTTTTTCATCCACGTATATGCCGCATCGGTACATAAACGGCATGCCTGACTGCCAAGGCAAAAACAGTGGCCTATGATCCACAAAATACAGTACATAGTAATAAAACATGGTAATTATACAAAAAGAATGAACATGAAAGGAGTGTGTTTGAAGCCCATTAGTATACCTGTTGGTTCCGTTGATGATTGTCATTCTCTCATGTGGGTACATGACATTATTTACTTGGATTTACCAAGATTTACAAGTCAGGTGTTGACATTGAAGCAGAAGACACTTACTCTTCTGTAACACCTGGTCTTATTCTCCATGTACTTTTCAAGTATCTCTGTAAATCTTTTGTTCGTTCATGTTTTGACCTTGTTTCTGATAGTTGATCAATGTAACAAAACCATTAGAAGCAAATGTGTTGACATCATTAACGTCATTAGATAAAGATTTATTACGATTCTTCTCACAAATTTCATTCAAATGCGCTATATAAGTATTGTATCCGAGAAAACATGGTGTACATACCTGAACTGGGGCTGGCATTATAATAGGCACGTTTGGGGCTTCCCTGAAATACAAAATTTTCCTCTGAATTTTCAAAAAGATAACAATAGATGAAAAAGATAACAAAATATTTCATTCCTTTTTTCAAATTCCAATTTTTCACGGATTATAATTTTATTTCATATTCACAACCTGCGAAGCATGTGAACAACCGAAATAGTCTTAAAATCTCTACGGATGACAAGACACATTGTGTACTGGTATATCAGATAAAAAGGTAATCAATATCAATAATGAAAATGTAATATTAAACAAGAGGCCCATGGGCCTTAACGGTCATTTGATAAAAAAGCAAGCCAGACTCTAACAACAGTGAGTCTGCTGTTAAAACAGTGGGCTTTATTCATTTGAATAAACCTGGTAGCCCTTCCTTCCAGCATCCTACAGGCCCAATATCAGCACTCTGAGCCTTTTGGTTACTGTCATTTACAGATTTTAACATATTTGAACCCTGTGATCTTGAAAGTGGGTCAAGGTCATTCACTTGAACACATTTGGTAACACTTCCTCAAAGCATCCTACAGGCCCAATATCAGCACTCTAATCATTTTGGTTATTAAGAAGTCATTTGCATATTTTAACATATTTAACCCCTGTGACCTTGAAAGTGGACTTTTGCAAATTTGGTATATCATCCATGATCCTACAGGTCCATTAGTCGTTTTGTATATTGGTATATTTTAACATATTTGACCCCTGTGACCTTGAAAGTGGGTCAAGGTCATTCATTTGAACAAACTTTGTAGGGCTCCACACCAGCATGCTATGGGCCAAGTATTAGCCCCCTAGGCCTTCTAGTATTTGAGAAGACGTTTTTTCAATGAAAAGTTTACAGATGACGCACGGCGGACGACGACGGATGAAGCACGTTTGGTATAGGTCATCTCGACCATTCGGGTCAGATGACCTAAAAATCATAAATGATCCATTTGTAAATGATGTACAGCTGTATGAAATGAAACAATGATTTACAATGAAGATAGAAATATAAAAAGTGAGGAAGGAATGGGACTGCTGGATACACATACATGTGTATGTAGTGTGTTGAGTTATTGGTGAGTATATAGCAGTTTTGTACACCACTAGAGTATAATGATCCAAACAGATTTACTAATATATTTATATAAGTATATATTATTTTAACTGTAGCCCTATCACCTTCTGTTAATTACAATTACATTTACTGTATATGGGAAAGCATCTTCTCTAGTTTAACCTTTGTCTGTTTCACCCATTTACAAAAATGGCATAGCTAAAAAGTGGGTAAATGTTTGATGTTGAAAGTGAAATTATACATCTGTATATTCTAGGGTGAATTTAAAACCGTGTGAACATAAAAAAATTTGATTTGAAAAGAAAAATAACTCCCAAGTTATTTTTTTCTCCATGTATAGTATCATAAAATATCTATACTTCATGTAATATATATATTTACATATATATTTAATCAGAGAGATAGCAACTATGTAGACAAAGGTGTTTTTCAAATTTTTTATATGATCAAAATCTGCACTTTTAAACTCATCATTTCATTAGTATGCATGGTGCATTTGCCATTGGCTTCTATTAAATTATGGTAAACAAAAGTTTATTTTAGTTACTGTATACTAAAGTTTAATTAAGTTACTGTATCGTATACCAAAGTTACTTAAGTTATGGTATACCAATGTCCTTAGGTTATAGTACATGGAACTTAATTTAAGTTATGATATACCACAGTTTATTTAAGTTATGGCATGCCAAAAGTTCATCTATGTTATAGTATACCAAGGTTAGTTTAAGTTATGGTATACCAACGTTACTTAAGTTATGGTATACCAAAGTTACTAAAGTTATGGTATACCAAAGATACTTAAGTTATGGTATACCAAAGATACTTAAGTTATGGTACACAAAGGTTAGTTTAAATTATGGTATACCAACATTACTTAAGTTATGGTATACCAAGGTTAGTTTATGTTATGGTATACCAACGTTACTTAAGTTATGGTATACCAAAGTTACTTAAGTTATGGTATACCAAAGTTACTTAAGTTATGGTATACCAAAGTTAATTTAAGATATGATATTCCAAAATTTATTAAAGTTATGGTATATGAAATTTTTATTTCTGTAAATATCATCATAACTGATTATAAATATAACTTGCAATTGCATGCATTATCATAACATCTTTTTTTTTTAATTTCACAAATCAAAACAAAAATAAAAGGATAAACAAATAATGAGAAGAAGAAATAATTACAGACATAATTATGAATATTTATGAAATTAGGTCAATGAACAGGTAAAAGGTAAAACAGAGCTATGCAATGTCAGACCTTGTGTAACAGACCCTGAACCTGCATCAGTGTATGTATACATGTATGTCTGTGTAATACATACACTGTACATGAGTTTATGGTGGAAATACAAAATTTTGAAACAAGACGACAGATGCTCAACCGAAAAACAAACATTTAAATGGCATTAGATGGTAATATTTCATGGCCCTGTTCAGTATTTATTTCATCATTGATGGGAGTTTTCATCAGAAACTCTTATCATCCTGGTAAATAAATGAATTCTGTATGCAAAGCTGACCTACATCCTTGCTGAGTCAGCCTATTTTGGAAGATATATTTTCTGACCTTACGGGCATGTGTGAAGTCAGGATGATTCTCAACCTGTCAGCAACATTAATTCCTACTGTCACATTGTTTTATTAACATTCTACTGTGATAAAAATGAAAAATACATGAACATCATCAAAACGTTAATTTCAAAAAGTAAATAAATTTATTGTTTGTATACAAATGTGTTTATTTTCTATAAATGTATTTTTCCAATAACTTTTAGACAAGGATTCAAATTCATAAAAACAATACTGACCCTTCGATTTCTGTTTTCAGTCTTTCTACAACTAATTTAAATATACAACTGAATCCGAAGACACTAATCATAAATTAATTGCTGTTTTAAGGCCTACATACCTATTGCTTACTTTCATCTCATGTTTATGACCATCAATCCATGTAATTATCTATCATGGAGAAGGGAACCTGCTATTTTCATGTTAGGACCCCCGTGACTTAGTTGTATAAAGGGAAAGACCAAAGGGAGATATCCTGGCACTTTGCAGCATGAGTGTATTGTTCTCGTCATGTCCAACAATTGCGTGTAGTTCTATGGTCATGACAATCAATAACACTGTAACCTCAGTTAAATGCGTCAAGATTTAGATATAATATTACCAAATCTTATATACTGATTTTTATTTTAAACCACAAACAATTCATATAAAAAAAATAAAAACTTTTTTCGTTCAAATTGACTTTTCTAAAATTATGTGGTACTTAAGTTTTAGAAAGGACTGAAATCAATGAAGATATACATAAACATGACTTTTATCTTTAATGATTTTTGTGTAAATTCAATTCAAGAAGTGTGTTTGTATGAATTAAAACTATCCTCATAACTACATGTTTATCATATCAATGTCCAGAATATATTATATATCTGATGAACTTTTAGAAATCAACTTTCACACCAGATCCACAGCACATAAATCTGCCAACCTGAATATGTTAGCATAAACAGCACAGATAATGACTTATTGACCTCAGAATAAAATGGAAAGAAAACACATTTGTGTACACCTTCAAGACATAGCATTAATAACATCAAATATCTTACTCGATATGTATATTTTTATCTGTGATCTAGAGCAGAGTAAAATGTCTGTACTTGACAAAATAGTGAAATTCAGGGACAACTTTGTCAGTATTTATCAATATTTTCTGCTATTTCTTGTGTTACTGACCCATCAACATGCATATGATCCCTGTTAATTCCTTACCATAGTTTGTATTCATGTGAGGTATTGTTATTTACAAATTAAAGTTGGGAAGGGTTGAATTCCGAGGCCCTGACCTTTACACTTTTGTAACAATTGTCTAAATACTGTTCTTAACAGACAGATATAGAACACTTACAAAAAGTAGGTCATTTACAGATGTCTTGTGACTGCAGGTGTTTCAAGTGAAGTATACTTAGACTGGCTGCAGCAGAAACTGATACAGTCTGTACATGTATGTATATATATATCTATGTAAAGGTAAGTGGTTGAATTCTGACATACTCTGTAAATATAGTTCCTACAAACTTTGATATATACAGGTATTACAGGTAAATAAGTTCTAAGAGACCACGGAGTAGGTATTACAAGCAACTGGATTTGTTGCATACTCAGATACACAGGTATTACAGGTAAATGGATACCTTACATACTCAGATACACAGGTATTACAGGTAAATGGATTCCTTACATACTCAGATACACAGGTATTACAGGTAAATAGATACCTTACATACTCAGATACACAAGTATTACAGGTAAATTGAATACTTACATACTCAGATACACAGGTATTACAGGTAAATGGATTCCTTACATACTCAGATACACAGGTATTACAGGTAAATTGAATACTTACATTATCAGATATACAGGTATTACAGGTAAATGGATACCTTACATACTCAGATACACAGGTATTACAGGTAAATGGATACCTTACATACTCAGATACACAGGTATTACAGGTAAATGGATTCCTTACATACTCAGATACACAGGTATTACAGGTAAATTGAATACTTAAATTATCAGACACACAGGTATTACAGGTAAATGGATACCTTACATACTCAGATACACAGGTATTACAGGTAAATGGATTCATAACATTATCAGATATACAGGTATTACAGGTAAATGGATACCTTACATACTCAGATACACAGGTATTACAGGTAAATGGATTCCTTACATACTCAGATACACAGGTATTACAGGTAAATGGATACCTTACATACTCAGATACACAGGTATTACAGGTAAATGGATACCTTACATACTCAGATACACAGGTATTACAGGTAAATGGATACCTTACATACTCAGATACACAGGTATTACAGGTAAATGGATTCCTTACATACTCAGATACACAGGTATTACATGTAAATTGAATACTTACATTATCAGATACACAGGTATTACAGGTAAATGGATACCTTACATACTCAGATACACAGGTATTACAGGTAAATGGATACCTTACATACTGAGATACACAGGTATTACAGGTAAATGGATTCCTTACATACTCAGATACACAGGTATTACAGGTAAATGGATACCTTACATACTCAGATACACAGGTATTACAGGTAAATGGACTCCTTACATACTCAGATACACAGGTATTACAGGTAAATTGAATACTTACATTATCAGATACACAGGTATTACAGGTAAATGGATTCATAACATATTCAGATACACAGGTATTACAGGTAAATGGATTCATAACATACTCAGATACACAGGTATTACAGGTAAATAGATTCCAGATTCATAACATACACAGATACACAGGTATTACAGGTAAATGGATTCATAACATACTCAGATACACAGGTATTACAGGTAAATGGATTCATAACATACTCAGATACACAGGTATTACAGGTAAATTGATTCATAACATACTCAGATACACAGGTATTACAGGTAAATAGATTCCAGATTCATAACATACTCAGATACACAGGTATGACAGGTAAATGGATTCCTTACATACTCAGATACACAGGTATTACAGGTAAATGGATTCATAACATATTCAGATACACAGGTATTACAGGTAAATGGATTCATAACATACTCAGATACACAGGTATTACAGGTAAATAGATTCCAGATTCATAACATACACAGATACACAGGTATTACAGGTAAATGGATTCATAACATACTCAGATACACAGGTATTACAGGTAAATGGATTCATAACATACTCAGATACACAGGTATTACAGGTAAATTGATTCATAACATACTCAGATACACAGGTATTACAGGTAAATTGATTCATAACATACTCAGATACACAGGTATTACAGGTAAATTGATTCATAACATATTCAGATACACAGGTATTACAGGTAAATGGATTCATAACATATTCAGATACACAGGTATTACAGGTAAATGGATTCATAACATACTCAGATACACAGGTATTACAGGTAAATAGATTCCAGATTCATAACATACACAGATACACAGGTATTACAGGTAAATGGATTCATAACATACTCAGATACACAGGTATTACAGGTAAATGGATTCATAACATACTCAGATACACAGGTATTACAGGTAAATGGATTCATAACATACTCAGATACACAGGTATTACAGGTAAATTGATTCATAACATACTCAGATACACAGGTATTACAGGTAAATTGATTCATAACATACTCAGATACACAGGTATTACAGGTAAATTGAATACTTACCTACTCAGGTATAGGTATTATTGGTAAAATAAATCCTTACCTACTGAGATATAGGTATCACAGGTAAAATAAATCCTTACCTACTGAGATATAGGTATTACAGGTAAAATAAATCCTTACCTACTCAGGTATAGGTATTACAGGTAATTAGAGTTCTTCAAAACTAAGACATTTGTTACAGGGAAATGGATTCCTACAGGCTTAGATACAAATAGGTATTTCATTTTTTCTTCATTTGTGATTGAGTTTAAGTTTATTTTCATTAGGTCTTAAGCTGAACATGAACTTTTCACTATATCATAAAGTCTTTACTGTTTAAAAAATGAACTATAGAAGCTAGGGGCTTGTGATGTTTATTAAGGAGAACACATTTAATAGAATAAATTTATCAGCATGTACAGAGGCCCCTATGTATCATCACTCCTGAGCATCTACACTGTAGTTATCACAGCTTGATGATGAATTGTGACAAGAGGCAATAAAGCTTTTATATATATTCACACTCATTAACTAGCACAGTAAATATACAATATGGCAATTTTTTTGCTCTGAACCAACAGATGGTCATCCTGATCAAGTGATAAAAAAGCAGCCATTTTGCTACTCAGATATCACAGTCCAGAAATCATGATTTTTTTGTTGGACTTGCTCAAATTTTGAAACCCTACTAAATATCTTTTAGTATTTGGATTCATGGATATTTTGGAATTGGTGTTAGGACTTGAATTGAAAAATCCTACAAAAAATACTGAATAGTAAATAATAGAAAGAACAATTACTGGGATTATCATGTATACTTATAAACTAAATTTATTGATGCAATATTCATGGACATGGTTAGAATTGACAACAGACAAATAGACAGCACAAAAACAATATGCCCCTGACCTTTTGATCCAGGGGCATAAATACATAAGAAATAAGAAAAAAACATCATGACAAAGACAGGCATAAACCAATAAAATCTCATTTCTATGAAAATAACCTAAACGAAAAAAAATGTAATTTGATACCCCAAGTTATATATTACTTGACTGTCACCAGTGGTATCACAGCTGGTTCTAACAGAAAATTTGCTGTTGTAGTCAAAGATCACTGTATTCCATCTCCAATGTTGGCTTCTTAAAAAATCTGTTTATAATATGTTTTGAAGACATATTTGGTTCCTAAAAATCTCATTCTTCTAGCAGGGATGGAAAAAAAGTCTTTTATAAAGTGTGTAATGTTATGACAGAAGCCTCATAGTGAAAAGGTAGAAGCCTCATTCTGAAAATTTATAAACATGTGGTCACAGAATGAAGATTCTTCTGTGTTGTAAGTTTGTTCCATCTATTTCTCAGTTTTTGGCAAAGCACAGTGATGTAAGTGTATATTACAAATAGTCTTGTCAACTAAAGTATGTAAACGCATTTGCATTTTATGCTGTCAATCAATATAAATGGCAATTTGCTAATTTCGAAGTATGTAAACAATAGCCCCCCACTCTCCTGTCTCGAGATGAATGTTTGTATGTTATAATGATTTGTGTCAGTTAATGCCATGATCTGGTTTTTATTACACATCATCCTTTAGCTACTCTGTTTGTTATTAACCCTAATTTGTTTCTAGGTGTCATTTGTGCACATCTGTCAGTGTGGAAGAGATATTTCGCATTTAGTCATTACGCCCCATGTCATGTTTCTGGGATGAATCATCATATAAGTAATTGATTAATGTTAGGGCATCTCGTTGGTTTATAGTAGTATACTGGATTGTGTACTCCATATTTCTTTACTTTAATGTTCTGTTGTAGGGTCAGTATCGCTATTAGTACCTTTTCCTGAATTTTGTTAAGTCTTTACCACAAATCAGATGTACCATGTGTAAAGTCATGCCATGTCTCATCTCATCAGCAATACAGAGTTTTACATTGAAGTGAGGATGTGTTGTTGTGCTTGGTTAACTATATCTGCACAAAATTAAATTAAATATAAAGTGACTGACATATTGTTATTGGTTTTGAAAAACATAACTCATAATAGTAAGGGCTGTACAAATGGTATGTATATGTGTATATATTTTTGCCTTTTTACAATATTTATACATACATATTTGCATGAAGGTTTCATAAACAAAGATTATATTTTGACCCTTCTGATATGTGATATGACCTCTGACATCACGAAAAGTCAAAGGTCAAATACCCTGGATTACATGACTCATATAGTGGTTGTTTGAATTTGTGAAAAAATTAACTTCTATAACTGTAATCTATGCAGCAGAGTTTATTTAGGTGTAAATATATCTGAAGTACATTGTCTAAGACTGATAAATCAACTTTTTTTCTCTTGCTCAATCCAGATTAAAAGAAATGTTATCAAAATGTAATATTAGTAGTATCCTGGTTTGGCATATTCACATGTTGATGTAACAGAGGTCATTATTTATTACAATGCATCTGCTAGGAATCAAACCCAGGACCCCTGGCTTACCAGTCTGACGCTCAACCAATCGAGCTAAAGAGAACTTCTCTCTAGCTGAGCGGTATTTTGCGGCTAGTATTTTACCAGGGTTACATTGACATGCATCTTGCTAATAAATTTGTACTTACTTGAGTCTCTGGTTCTCCAGTTTGAGCTGAAGAACTTCCTTTGTTGCTTCAGCCAGTTCTTTCCAGCCATCATTCCCAGCTGCTGTACCAAATGCTGAGGGAGGAAGTAGGTCTACCTTCTCTGACATGTTTGCCTTTAGCATGTCTGTAACAAAACAAATAAAAAAAACATGAAAATAAAACTTGACCCAAAATCTTCGTTAATTTTGTAATGATTGATGATCATTTTAAAAGAAATGTGGACAGAATAGCCCAACCAACTGTTAAACCTTTCTTTGTGTTCTTTTTCATTACTTATTTATCCAGATATAAGACCATGCTTGTTTATAGGCCCACCCCATGTACTGCTGTTCAGTAAAATTAGATATATAATGCCTTGCACTTCATTTTCCTATTTCAATCCTATCTTCTTTAGCCAGGGACTTTGTGCTGCCACCCTGGGATTATTATGTACTCCTTTCCAAGCATAGCAAAATAAAAATGCCTGTATTCCCTTCCAGAAATTATAATCAGTTAAAAATATAGATATTATCGCCTCAGAGGACATTTCAGTAGTTCGAAAACTGCAAATAAGTTGTGTGTTTTTTAAAATTAATATTTAGCATTTTCTGAAAATTCACGGTCAGCTTCAACCACAACTGAACACATCCTCTAATTTCAGACGATCAAATTAGCTTGAACACATGCAAAGCTAACAACACAGTTATAGACTTCTTAAAACAACCAATATACCAGTTGGCCATTTCACTCACAATTTGAGCTCCAATCAAAGGTACGTCTGAACATTATCAACAACATTAAAATTATAAAAAATGTGTAGTTTCCTTTGTCCACAAATTGATATGAACATGCTACCTGTTGTCCTGTCCCACTACACCTCACCATTGATTGCAATATGACCTTGGGTCAGAAAACACAGGTGAATACAATCTAAAAATAGATTCACTCACCTGTGCATGATTTTTCTGTGAATGTTTTCACATGCCCTACAATGGGACAGTTTATGATCCCTATTCATGAAACCTTGTTGGAGTTTTAAAAGAGTTCATTCCAAAAAGTTAGAATTTGTATGTCTTGAGTTTGGTACACTAATACCAATGGTGAATGACAATTTCATACTACATAAGCAAGCTCCATGGATTTTTAAAGTATGTAAAAAAGTTGTATAATAACTTTTATTTCCAATAATAAGCTACTATCAGTACTGAGGTAAATATTCCCGTCAATATACAAAAAAAATAAATAAATAAATAAAAATGATAATTAAAATTAAGACGAAATATGAAGAATAAATTGCTCAACTACTCTACAGTTTACAATGAAGAAATTATTGGAACATAAAAGCATTTTCTACAAAACTGAAATCATATTCTTTCACATGCTACTACACACATGCCATTACTCTGGATCTCTTGATTGTTGAAAATAAACTTCAAGATCTCAACTCAAATTGGTAGCCCTTCATCCCCTTATAGCAAAGAACCAATATCAACATCCTGGATCTTTTTGTTATTGAGATGAAGTAATTTGAAGATTTTAACACATTTGACCCCTGTGACCTTTAAAATGAGAAAATGTTAATTACATGAACAAAATTGGTTACCATGGATTCCAGCATGCTATGGGTTGATTATCAGCACTCTGAGCCTTTAGGTCATTGAGAAGAAGTCCTTCAAAGATTTTGACATCTTGACAAAGTGGGTCAATGTCATTCATATTAACAAACTTGGTAGTCCTTCATCCCATCATGCTACATGCCCAATATTAGAGCTGTGGGCCTTTTGGTTATTGATAAAAAGTCATTTGAATGGAAAGTTTACGCATGGCACAAGATGACTAACAAAACATGATGGCTATAGACCATCCTGACCTTACAGGTCAGATGACCTAAAAAGAGAAAAGAGAATTGCCAGGAACAAACTGAATCTATTAACATATGTGTACCTACATGTTTAAACTTTAAAGGTTCCATTCACAATATACATTATCAACATCTATCAGTTTTACTGCATTCTCGATTCCCTGGGTTGTGAATACTTTCACTCCCTGCACTCCTGGATCATGTCATGGCAAAATCGAAGGCACAAGCAAAGTAATTTTATTGGTTCCAGGAAAACAAACCTGACCAATCACAGTCTAATATGCTCATTTTAAAGATTACAAAGAAGCAATACCCAACTTCAAAGCTATTACAATATACCATTATGTGACCTTGAGATTCGTCTTTTCGTCCTGTCCACAAGGTGTCGCACATGTAACCATTAATTTTACCATGACATGTGCCAGGGATGCAGAGAGCGAAAGTGATCATAACTCCTGGAATATCTAGGATGGTTTTACTGTTTTATAATGCAGCAGTATTATGACTTGTGACACCCTGCTGTATGTAATTTGACTTATATTTCATAAAAAATTTCATTATCGTTAGTCTTGCTGGAAATAAGCCACATGTGATATCTAAGTGCTCTTAATGTACCATCATTTATACCCCGGTAGATCAAAAATAATCTGTGATGTTTTTGTATTTTGTAATTTGTGACTGCTATGTAATTTACCTGGATAAATATTATCATTATTGTGGCTGATCTTCATTTCCTATATTGTGTTTACATGTGTGCGTATTGATCGGATGTGCCTATGGTGAGCATGCTATGAGTTTGCATGACCTATGACAAATTTCTACTTTTTCTTTTGTCGTCTTTTTAATAGATATACTACATGACCATCTATCAGAGGTAAAAAATATAAATTCACACAATTTTTATTAATATCCTGGGCACCAGATGCCAAGGAAGTTACAACATATTTAAGTATTAATAATTTTCATAGTATGGAAAAACCAACAGGTACTTTTAGTGACAATCTTTCATAATTTGCTATCAGTTGAAAATGTATCTATATAATATTGCAGCATTTCTGAATGTAACCATGATTTAAACTACACACAGTTTTTATACCTTAGTTTCAGTTGTGAGTAATATACATACCGTATGTATGTACACCGAAAATCAATCTGTGGATTTGTTCAGAGATATAGAGGAAATGACACTTTTTTCCTTCCGACAATTCATATCATATCTCCTTGAATTGTGTTCTTAAAAGCCAAGCATACCTGATATTATCGTTCTATGGTTTTTTCTATGATGTTTCCTCAACCAAACATGATTATTTATGATTATTTATTATAGTTTCCATGGTTAATTCCTTCCAATTTCTCGTTACAGGTTCGTTGTCGTCCTTCGTAATAGGAAGCCATTTTGTTTGACTTTGTCACATGAATAAAGTTAGAGTTATTCCCCTTTCCCCATTGAAAAACCATACCCATGAGCATATACAAACACAACATTTTCATTCTACATTTTATTTACAAAATAACAATAAATAACATGTACAAGAATATTACATAAAATAAATAATCAGACGTTTTATTGATTATGCTCGTTTATCACTTAATACATAGCAGGCCGGTTTAATATTTCTCGAAACCCCAACTGTGGAAAACTCCTCGGCGTTGAAGTTGTCTTCCTAATAAATGGCGTTCTCGTCGTCTGATGGTGTGTCAGTAGATGGTGTTACTGTATAGTTATCGTTAATTGGCTAATCACACGCTGTCACTCACTCACACTCGAGGTGAGGAGACGACCCAAGCTGTTTATAACTCTGCTGGGATAACCCTTATCAAAACACCAATTATCGAAATGAGTACTTGTCATACTGGTAAGCTTACTGTACCTTTATGGAGAATAACTGTTGTTATAAACAATTAAGTGAATTCTTGAATGGTACCTGTAAGTTATACACAATGCGACATGCTCTCGGCCATTACGACATTAGCGTACGTGAAATGAAATCGGCAGCTTCAATTTGCATTTTTTACCCGCGGACATTACATGGAAGGTGGGTTTTTTCCCCAGATTTTTGTGTCAAAAAAGGGGTGCGGACATTACACAGATGCGGACATTACGTGGGTTTTTACGGTACATGTATGTACAAATAGCTGTTTATTTGTTCTTGAGTTTTTCAACCTTGGAACTCTGACCGATCTATTCAATCTGTGACTGAATCTTGCTTTTGAGCTGTCTTTATGCCAAGACCCATATGCATCCCAAAACAATGATAACAGTATGTTTCAATTAATTTAATAAATTAGATTCAAAATAACAGTAACATATTTCATGCTGTAACAATAATCCAATAATAAACATACTAATATTCCAAAGAGGTGAAATTAATTCCAACGTCATCATGATGCTTATCAAGCTATGTCAAAATGTGTATTTGGACACATAGGGAAGTGAGTGTATCCAACATCCCATAAACAAGAATTCTCCTAAAGCTCAAAAAATGTTAAAAGAATTAGTACTTAAGGAATCTTCATGATAAAGTTGAACCATCCAACTAACAGTTTAAAGCTGGTTTTATGTTTTTGAATCTCTTATTACCTATATGTTTATGTATATGTTTATGTAGTTCTATTACCTATATGTACATGTAGTCCTATTACCTATAAGTACATGTAGTTCTATTACCTAAATGTACATGTAGTCCTATTACCTATATGTACATGTAGTTCTATTACCTAAATGTACATGTAGTCCTATTACCTATATGTACATGTAGTTCTATTACCTAAATGTAAATGTAGTTATAACCTACACATGTACCGATGTTGGCATCCTTCTTTTTTCAGTTTTTAATTTGCAAAGCAAGAAGATACTCAGCCAAGTTCAAATGATGTTAATCTCAAGATCAATGAACCATAACATCATAGGAAGGCTAGTCATCTCATCCTTCGGAGGTTCAGACGTTTTTGAGACTCACAATAATAGCCTCATGTAAATCCAACATTCTGTAAAATTCATATCCTGCATATTACTAATACAGTCCTTGAAGTGAGAGTGAAATTTTCTGTTATTAGACTTTAATTTACATTTGTCACTGGGTACAAATAAAAAATGTCCATGTGGTGCACATGTTGAGAAGTGTTCCTAATTACCTGAGAAAATGAATAAAAAAACCTTTTTCATGGTGTCTTCATTTTGAAAGCATTTGCTTCAAGTACATGTTTATTGTTTACATTGGTAAAATGCTCAGTTCTGTGAGCTACTCAACGTACTCTGCGGGATCGAAATGGTTAGGCTGAGGTCAATCCGTCGAATGAAATGAAGGAAAATGTCAAATAGACTAGTATTTATTATTTACAAATGATAATAAAGTATTTTAGATTAAGAATGTGTAGGTCTTAGTTGGTGTAGTATATGCTATTTTCACTAAGAAATACATGTACGTAAGAGAGCATCTGAGCATGACATGTCCTGGCATGAATTTATCATTTTCTAAAAAATGGAAACTGATGCACGCGAAATAAAATGCTGTTGTGATATACTTATATGTAAACAAATCCATATAAATAACAAAAATACACTCTTAATCCTATTTTTTCCGAAACACCACGTACCTGTTCCTTTCCGTGTGAGGAAATCTGCTGGGGTGTTCAAATTTGACGCCATGATAGTTCGAAAATGTGGCTATATGTTGTGTTTCTATTGGTAATCTTGAGTATTTTTTGTTGTGGTGAGACTAATAGGTACATTTATATCGAAACATTTTACGAAAAATAATTTATTCTGCGCAAATATTGTTTGAGAAGGTGATATGGGATTTACAAATACTTTGACAGAAAATGGAAAGTGACAATACGAAAGTACACAGTGACAGAGAATCCCAGCTTTATTTCTCAAGTGAAAGTGAAAGTAGTCACCCATGGTTACAACAACACGTGCTTGTAAGAGAGTTTCATTTATAATTACAATCAGTGTGTAAAACAATGTATGTTTTGGTTGCTTACATTTTCTAGTACTTTGTAAGCGAAAGTGTTGGAAGTTAACACGCTTTATTTATTCCACACTGAGAATCAGATGCAGCTACATGGCAAGCTGCCACTGCATCCTTCCACTTTACATATTGTATGTACTGAACAGAGGTCTGATTGTGATATCGAATGTTTGGTATGAATTTTTGCCTCCCTTACCAAGAAGAGTTCTGATCATGGGTCAGCTAAGTTTATGAGGCACGTTCATAACAAAACATGTAGGTCATAATCACGTGGATATGTTTTGTTACAAATATTGTTCTTCATGGCTTGTGTATGGCTCAAAATACAGGGTGTAGGTATAAGACACTTATCTAATCAACCTGCTTTGAATATTCCCTAGCTGATAAAAATAGGCTTCCATTCATTGATGGTGTGTCAGCAAAATGCTAATTCGATGTCTCTGATACAAACAAGATTGACATTGTTCAGTTATATTATTTTTCGTCTTTTTGTTTCAGCTAGCTAGTTGGATCGTTGACCCCAGGCCATCAATGGATTGGGATAATACTTACCAGAAGACACCAAGTGAGGTAAGTCATTTTAGTGATCTCTTGTCACAAAGTAGAAATCAAGGATACTCAGTAATTTTTCTTTCAGCTCCTTGTCAAAATTAAAGTGAATATTCATTCCTTTGGATTATTGGAATTGGATTAATTAATATCTAAATGCAAGAAAACAAATAAAACTTACAACAGAAATTTATGTCTGATCACATGATTAGAATAATAAAATACATGAAAGATGTTTGATGAAATTTTTACAAACAAACCCATACATACTGTTACTTTATCATATTGATAGAAAGTACTTATTTTCTTTAATATACTATCTTGTATGAATATAATATAAAACATGTTTATTTAAATGTTCAAACCTCATCAGAATACCTAAGACAAACCTTGACATTATAGTATTGACGAATATATCCAACCATTATTTGCATTGTTTTCCATAATTTTTTAGGATATTTTTTCCCTTTTTTTCTGCATCAGGAATTGGACTATCAGTACTCACCATCTAGATGGTCGAAGCGGATGGGAGCTGATGTCATCATTGCTGATCATGCCCAAGTCATCGGAATAGGTAAACCGTTAAACATTTTGTTTTTACTATAGGTGAAGTGTTAGTCTTTCTATACAAGCATACATGTATATAGACATAAGAGGTAGGGAAATTCTATAAAAGGAAGTAGAAAGAATTCAGTTTCAAAAGCTTTGTATTCTTTGGAGGGAAAAGTATCTTGAAAGTAAAACAATTTTAGAAACAAGCTGATCTCAAAATAGTAATCAATTTAAGGGAAAAGTATATTGAAAAGGTTTGACAAGGATTATTTCTGTGTAGAAAGAAATGCTTAATTATTACAATTAAAAGTTGCTTTTCAATAATTTTTTTTAATGTCCAAAGTTTTGTGTGCATGTTACTATCTTTGTTGTAAGGACTCTCTTGGAAAATTTACAGAAAAAGGAAACAATGGAGGGCATTAGGATCTCTCTTGGATTTCTTGTTTATTGCTATTAAAATAAGATTATAAATTGTAAACAAAAACGCTATAAATTGATTTGATTTGATTTTAAGCAATATTGTGTTGATAAGTACATATCAGGTTTATTGTCAGTTAAAATTGAGTTGTGGTTGTTTTTTCCTATTTCACAGAAAGTGAACATGCAAAACGAGATGTGGATTGTGAATTAGACATTCCCTATGGCACAAAACCCAAACAAAAGTTAGATATATTTGGGGCAAAATCTCTACCACCAGGTAAAATATCATTATGTACACACAGTTGTCTCCCTTCTTAACATTTCCTGTTATCAACAAGTCAGACAGAAATGCATAAACAGGTATTCGTCATATTTCAATTAGGATAACTTTTGTAATATATATTTTGATATTCTAATTTTGCGAAAAATTGTAAATGTTTTTCTAGTTTCCTCTTATCATTGTGAGAGAAATCAACTGTCTGAAAGCTATTACTGGTAGCTTTATTTTATCAGATGGAGCAATTTTTGTAAATTTCAGATATTTTTGCTTCAATCATAGTCATGTAGTCTTCTGAAACAGTTTGCAGTGTTTTGGTGTATTCTTTTGGTTTGATAATTGTAGATGCTCCAGTTTTTATTTATATTCATGGAGGATACTGGCAATTTCTAGAGTGAGTTATTAAAGTTTTTTTGTATTTCATTAAAATTATATACCATCCAATAATTACTGCCTTTGTATTTTCTTTGCTTTCTTTTTGCATGAATTGTAGCAATATATAATGACCTCAACAATGAACATCATTGAAGTTAAATCTATATATAGCTATAAAAAGAGCTTAAGGCCAAGGTCAACATTCAAAGGTCAAACTTAATTTAACACTTTCAACACTTTAACTTATGACTCTGTAATACAATCAGAGGACTTAGACAAAATCAATATTTAAAAAATCATGCTGCATTAATGTTCAATGTCACGATAAAAAAATATTAATCAGCAAAGTGTCAAAGGTCAAATGTACTTTAGTTAAGACTATTTATTTTGACTTTTCATAATTGAACTACAGATTAGTTTGGACTAGTAATTGGAAGTTAAAGAAATTATTCACATTTATTTTTAGTTTGATTCCAATGTTTGATCTACAGTTTGATTGATTTTGCAGGAGAGAGAAGTCTAGTTTCATGGCCACTACTGTGGTAAAGGCTGGTGCTATTGTTATACCTGTGGGGTACGAGTATGCCCCTGATGGTATGTGTACATCAAAGTCCAATCAACTAATCGTGGAAAAAATATTGGATTTAAAATATATTGAAATAAGGACACAATATATACAGGAAGGAGAGATAATATATAGAAAGGGAAGAAAGGGGAGAGAATTATGCATTCAGATTTAAGCAGGTAAAATAAAACATGAATAAACTGAACATTGAAAGGGAATGTATGATTTTTGTAACAGACAGGGGAGATAATCATGCACACAGAATGAGAGGTATACCAAACTTTGTGACATTCAGATTGGTATTGGTATAGGTATTGTAATAAAATTGACGTCTTTTCTAGATTTTATCATAGATTAAAAATCACTTGTGTCTACTTAAATGATTTCAGCAAATATGGATGAAATTGTGACTCAGGTTAAGAATGCTGTGACCTATGTTATCAAGTGGGCAGTTCAGCGTGGTTCAAGGTATTCTCTGTTAAAAAGTTACAATGTACCTTTTGGCCATTTTTGCCTCCAAGAAATTTAGTTTTTTTGTTTGTTTTTGCTTTTTTTTTTTCTTTGTTTTTTGTTTTCAAAATATGAATTATGTAATAAAATCAATACTACGTTAATTAAGGAAATAACCTAATTTTCTTCTTGTACAGAGGTGTGTATATTAGTGGTCACTCCGCAGGAGCCCATCTAGCGGCCATGATGCTCAGTGTCGATTGGATGACGGAGTGTAATCTGATCAGTGATATCGTTAAAGGTACACAACATCAAAACTTTATTTGATTTATATGTTTCTGTCTCTCTGTCATCATTATCACTTTGATAACATTTCTTACAAAATCCAATTTATGAAAGAATATCATGAACTTAGACCTGCAATATGCAAAAAATTAAGATTTCCAACAAACTGAATTTAAAAGTGTATCTAATAAAGGTCATCAAGAAATTTTTGCAATTCATTAATTTTTTTTTTTTTTTGCAAAATTGAAATATATTCTAGAGATATACATTGAATTTAAAAATTTTCGTCCATAATTACATATTCCAATGTCTCTGAATTGTTGTTTTCTAAGAAATAAGTTCCATTGTAAATCTATTATTGGTTGCATTTTTAAAGATATTTCATGAGGAAAGGTCATATGCTTCATGTCATTGATGCATTAAACCTGTGGTCTTTGCAAAGATTTGTCTCCCCTTAAAATATGTAACTTAACACTGTATATAGGGCAATTTCTGATCATCCAAATTAACCATTGTGATCTCATTCATAAGTTCAATTTAGATTGCTATCAACATAAACATCAATCTCTGATTCATTAAGTTTTTGTATAGATGTGCTATTTATGTGGAACTCTTCAAAATAGGAGATAAATACTGTAATAAGGAGACATGTATCCTTAAATCAATTAAACCTATCTTTAATTATTGTCTTCCTACAGGAGCCATCCTTGTATCAGGTGTGTTTGATCTTCGTCCAATTGTCTACACTTATGTCAACGATCCCTTGAAAATGACAAGGTAAGTGAGCAGTCATGAATGCACCATTCAGAAACCTGTTGTCAATTATTGACCGAGCTGTGTGAGAACGTTTGGAGGATTTGGGAGGTTAAAACCTCACTAAATGATCTTTGATTCAGTATTTTTTATATCAGTTAGAATTTCTTTCTTGGTTTCTCAATATTTGGTAATGATGATTAAAAAACAAGAATGGTAACAGTACACAAATTAAATCTGGGAATATTGTGTCGTATGAATTTTTTTTCAAACAAAATAAAAAAAAAAAACCCAAAACAAAGGAAATGTCATACGAAGTGCTAACTTTGATATACCTATCTTATTTTGATTGTTGATAAAGAACAGTCACTCAAATACTGGACTGGTATTAGACATACAACTAGTACTGAGTTCATATGTCAGGGAAAATTTAATATTTCAGTGAGTCTGCCTGGAACAATAGTCCTTGTAAACATGTGGAAGCCATAGCACATCTTAGTCGCCATAGAAACATACTCATTGCAGTTGGAGAATATGACTCCCCATCATTTATCAAACAGAGTGAACAATTTGAAAAGGTTTGTGGATATTACACCAGTCTAAAAATGACTCATTCAATTAATGGAGCATATTTCAAAGTGTAGAATGTAAAATTCAAATACTTGTGACAGTATGATATGGATTTACCTATCAAAAATTTGATCTTGTAAAATTGTGTTGTGTTTAAACATATAGTTGTCCACAATGGCAGCCAATTTTGAATCTTAATTGATGCCAGTTTCACAACAGCCTTGAATTTGAAATCAACCATGCTTGCACTACAATACTTGCCAGTAAATATCTGAACACAAACATTACAGCTCAAAACACCATTAAGTGACCATCAAAGTTACATTGTTATATAGTCGTTCTGTGAGTTATCACCAAAGTTACATTGTTATATACTTGTTTTTACAGTGTTCTATACTTGTTCTGTGAGTTACCATCAAAGTTACATTGTAAAATACTTCTTTTGTTCCACAGAACATGAAAATAGGATTACCATATATGGATGGTAAATTAACATTAACTAAATTCTAAAAAAAGTTGAAAATAGCACCCTAAATCGGAATAAATTTGTTGAAAAAACAAATTCAAAATTACTCTCTATAAAATATTTATACCAGCTTGTTGACAAATGTACAATCTAAAGTTATTATAACACAACACTAGAAGATTTAAGTATGATGTTTCAATAGCTACACTGTTACCTTCATCAGACAAATGACCATCCTGAAGAAAATATTCCAAAATACAGTACCCGTTTAAAGTTACCACCACTCATACTAGTTTTAATTATTTCAGGCATTAGATACTCGTGGATTGTCAACACGATTTTTGAAGATTGAAGGTTTGGACCATTTTAACATGATAGAAAATCTCCGATTTGAGGATTCGCCACTGCTTAAGGTTTGCTGAAAATCCCCTCATTTCATTTAGTTGATTTTTAATATAATTTTGTGAAGTGTAAAGTGTGTAGCTTGTATATATGTATTATAGCAAGAAAAGTGCTATATCTTTCCTTGTCCTTGATTCTTTTCCTTATACTTTACCAGGGAATAATTTTTTAAATTTAACGAAAAATAGTCGATTTTAGTGACAAATTTCAAGATTTTCAAAAATTAGGTTTAACATATCAAAGGTTGTATTTCATATCAATCTACTTTTGGGATTTGTAAAATTTAGTCCAGGATCCATGCTGCAACACAATGAAGTTGTTATTGTTTATCTAGATTAATGGTTGTATTTTGTGTTTTCTTCCAATGTTACCAACAACAATCAACATGCTTTGAATTAGTTGTCGTAGCTGTGTCCTTGAGCAAGACATTTTTTTTAATTATAATTGCTCTGGACGTTATGTGATGGGCCCCCTTAGGCTGGTCAGTGATGAAGTCACCAGCCACTAAATGGAGATCCCACCTCAACATGACCTTTGCTGATCAAGGGGAGATAAACCAAGCCAAAGTTGAGTAATTTCCACAGATTTCCTCCAAACTGTCATCAAATGTTTATTGAAGAACTGTTTTTTTTTCTTTTACAGGAGGTACTGATGCTGTTGGAACTAATTTGATGTTTTATGGTCACTTGAATACACTAGTACACTTTATGCTGTGTTTACTGGTGAGGCTATTTCATTTATAGTAATTATAAATGCCATAAAAGGCAGTTCAGTGCTGATATGTTTTGGAGATTTTGTGATTTGCTAGGAAGGACATTGATGTAACACCATTTGACCAGATACTGCAGTGTCTTAGAGGCATTTTGAGATATATTTAAGTTTAGACAGAAAATGTGAAGAAAGGGCACTAACATACATTTATGATATTAGATGTAGTGACCTGATTGTACAAAGTTTGGTAATAGCAAAGATGTTCTCTGAAATATACTCTGCTTGTGTAAGATATCATAATTTGAAAATCAGCTTGTAATGACAGCAATTAATCAGAAGCCAGGTTTTCCTATATTTTGTTATGGTGAACTGGAAATCTCGTGCCATTTTCATAATCATATTTTTAGCCAAGATTTAACCAGAATGACCCACCAGTTATATACATTACTACTTCCAAATATGATTTTATTTTCTATCTTTGTATTTCCCACAAATATCTACATAGCATTTATCCATCATAGCATAATATAATGTTCAAGAATTTTACTGTATGCAGATAAATGTATTTTGGGTTTTTTTTTTATAGTTGTTTTTTTCTTTATCTCTTCTTATTAGGGATGGGTCCTCTTTGAGTGCAAATGGAAGTTTTTTTTGTAACATAGTATTATACATATTAATATACATGTCAAATTTTTCTACATTTTCAACTTAGAATTTCTTAACAGTCATAATAATACTAACCAAATATACCTTTTTCTAATTATACATATGAAAAGGAATGTCATCATCTTTTTAAAATTCAAAGCCATAAATCTGGTTTTTTTTTTCAATGTTGAAAAAATTAAGAATATTTTTTTACAATAAAATACCTTTTATTTTCACTCACTTTGTAGGATATGAGGTTTTCGTGCATGAGTGTATTTTTTTCATTTGTTATGCCTGGCCATGCTGAAAATAAAGAGTATTAAAGGTTTCGATATATTAATTCAATTCCAGATTGGAATACATTTTATCTGGAAGCTATATTTCAAACATTAAAATTAATTTTATTTTACTCATGAAAACTGCTTGTTTGTAAATAAACTTTACTTATAAGCATTTAACTGCTTTTAGTTGGCTTTCATGGGCTCAAAAAAAGCTGTTAAATCTATCATATTTATCATTTTCAATTTTCACTATGTTGCAATTGTACATATATATGTGAAGACAATCTACATTTGTTTTCTTTGTTTGTGAGCTGGTTATCAACACACAACTGATTTCCTAAGAATGTAGTGTAGTTATGGCACACACTGGTAAATATTTATGTATAACTATCTCTGTCATTTACCACAGTGGGTCAAATTAACTAAAACTGACAATCATTATCACAATGAAGATGTAAGTATTTCACAAAGTGTGCATGCAATTAGCACATGCCTTACACAGTACAGTTTTAATGTTCCACTTCAGAATTTTGTTTCAAGCAGGTGCATAGTGTTTCATTAGCACATCTTGTTAGAATGGTTTTTAGATATTGTAGAAATAGAATAATTTATTACAAATAGCAAGGGCATTAATGTTTCAATTTTTAATTTTATGATCCGTGAAAACCAAAGAGTATGTATTAGCTAGTTTTCATGTAGGTAATGTCTAATTGTACAACGATTACCAAGAAAGCAGTTCCAATTTGTTCACATTATTATCAAAAGCAATGAAAATAACAGCATTCTGGAATTCTGTCATTCAAGTGTTTGCGTTATGCCTAAAATTGCCCATATTTAGAAGAATATTGCATTTAAGGATTTTGTTTTGATATATGTTGTTGTTTTTGTTACTTGTAAAATATATATGTAATTAACTAATTTGGATAAGATATTTCAACAATAAGTGAAAAAAGAAATTTACATATCAATTGTTGTGTATTAAGTGTGTGTTGTATAAATGATGGTTGTGATTAAGTAATATGAGCTCTGATGCACCAAATACTCAAGTACTCATCAAGACAAATATATCTTTACCTGCACCTCTGTGCGGTATTTATTCAGCGATAGTCAAATATCTCGCCTTGCTGATCGGTAGTATGAAAAACATTTTGTGAAATCAGCAAATGTGTCTGACAATAGTTACAAATGTTTCTGGAATAAGCCCACCCATACGTTTTGGTAAGCTATGAAATATTAATCTTTTTTGAGTTAAATCTGCTGCTGAGTCTGAAAATGATGTCATACAGTATTTATCTGAAGAAAAAAAACCGTACTAAGCGAAGTTTTTTCTTGGCCCTGCTGTATGCAATAAGTCTATCACTACTCAGCTTATAAAAGTTTGATATGTTGTTCCCAGTGGCTTATATATATGATGTTTGTGTAATATTGTTTGTCTTAAATTTTTACAGTTCAGTTTGAACAGCAAAATGTTTTTACATTAACCTTACGAAAAAAAAAACCGATATTATTCAGTATTATTTAATTAGTACATACATTATACACATGTGGAGTGCTACAAAAAATGGACTTCTCTCAAATTAATGATAGCTTAATCACAACCTTTAAAATAGATAAAATAGATTGATAAAAATTCAAATCTGAATGTAAAAATATGGTTTTATGGATTATTTCATATTGTTTATTAGAGTATTTAAGCCTGTATTACAATATTTATATTTGTTTACAACTTTAAGATAAATATTTTCCACTGAAAAAGTCCTGGAACATTTGACTCTATGTCTGCCTGTTTAGGTCCAATTTTGTCTTTGAGACTTTTTAAATTGTTTATAAATTTTGGTTTTTTAATTTCTTGATTATAACAATCACCTTTCAATACTAATCAAGGTTTAATATAATGGTAGTATTAAACTTTTTGGAATTGTATATTGTTGAAATACCTCATGTTCCATTTAAAAAAAAATAAAGAAGTGTTAAAACTTTATAACACACAGGGGCTTGGTTCAGATTGCCAACCCCTACAGCATAAGTGTTGGACTTGGTATAGGGTATCCATGCCAAGCCCTTGTGCCCAAATGTAGTTAGCATACTTAACAAAATCAATGTTTATCAATTATTTAGATATCATATTACATGTACATGTATATATTTTATTGAAAAATCATGAAATCAAAATAAGCTTGCTTTCAAAACAAAGCGTGTTGATTTATTCATTATTTCATTTTCTTTACGATTAAAAAAGAAAATTTCAGTGGGAAATCATCTTAATTATTTTACATATGTACCTACTGATTATATACATGTACATAACTTTTGGAGGAAACAGCATGATACCAATTCATTTTCCAGGGGCTACATAGACATATCACCTTTGTGTGAAGCAAAATGTCCCATCTTATGAAATATATTGACAAAGGTGCAATATACTAAACAAAAAAAGAAAGGTAACGCTACTTTATTCTATGATTAATTTATTAACCCCTTCATAAATCCTTACCAATCATGTACGAATAAAGTAATTGATCAATTCTGATAAAACTGCAGTCACAGGCATGGTTCATTATAAAACTTTGCGTTCAGTTGATTTTATTCGACTGTAAAGGACGTTGGGGTCAATTTCAGAGGTAACACCATTAGTAACGGGTATGGCCACTGTTTGCGAAGTAAACAGCATTGCAGCGTCGTCGCATGGAACTCGTAAACCGGCGGATAATTCGAGGAGAGATGTTGTTCCATTCAGCGATCAAGGCTTGGGCCAACTCCTGCAAGTTTGACGGCTGATTTTGACGTTCTCTCACATGTCGCCCAAGAACGTCCCAGACATGCTCAATCAGTGACAAATCAGGTGATTTAGATGGCCAATCTAACACCTGTACGTTATTCTGCTGCAAGAAAGTTGTGCTGACGCGACTGGTGTGCGCTGGTGAGTTATCCTGTTGAAAATGGCACCAACGCCATCCATGGCGTCTTAAGAATGGCAGAACCACTGGTCTTAAAATTTCGTCCCGATATCGAATGCCGGTTAAATTGTCATTTAACACAACAAGCCTGGTACGAGTCCCCTCACAAATACCACCCCAAACCATTACACTTCCGCCGCCAAAGTGGTCCCGTTTTGCGACGCAGCTGATCGCAAAACGCTCCCCTCGTCGCCTCCACACTCTGCGCCTTCCGTCACCGTGTTGCAGACAAAACCTGGACTCATCTGAAAACAGAACATTGTTCCATTGTCGTAAGGCCCAACGACGGTGAACACAGGTCCAGTTACGCCGATTATTACGGTGACGTCGCAACAAATTGGGTCCAGTGTAGGGATGCCGCGCTTTCAATTGGTAGGCCCTCAACCTGTTGCGGACTGTTTGGGGAAACACACGACGCCCAAACAATGTCCTTGTAGTCTCTACCGCAGTTACGAATCGATTGCGCAAGTGTATCAATCGTATACGACGGTCATCCCTGGCGGTCGTTTTAAGGGGTCGGCCGCTTCGGGGACGATCGGATGTTGACCCAGTTTGATTTAAACGACTTACCAACTTGCAAATTGTCTTAACACTGCAACCAAAATGCCGTGCAACTCGACGGCGAGACTCCCCAGCCTGGATCATGCCTACAGCCCTTTCTCTCTGTACTTGTGACAGCCGGGGCATAATGATAAAGTTGATAGATAGCAAGATTCGGTGATTTCTAAGTCCTAAGGATCTAAGGAACAGTTGTCAGTTTGAATGTTTATGAAATTCAAGCGAAGATACAAGTTAGTCGCAGAAAACCTCGTGCAGCTCTTTCGCTAATACAGACTTTCACGCTTGAATGATTTTGGTAACGCCCTTGGATTTTGTAATGTAAAACATTACCATTTTCTAATATTGCACAAACGTCATTTTGTTTTCACTCATTTACAGGTATTCGCCAAGGAAACATGTTAGCCTTTCTTTTTTTGTTGAGTATATATAATTGTACCAATATTTAATCCCTACACAATAAGTGCAATTTGCAGGCATATTTACTGGGTATATGTCCTTGTGGATTTTTTCTCAGTGCGCAATAACTTTACCCATAATGAAGGCATTTTGGTTATCATGTTCTAAACTATGATGACAACTGTGTTACTGTGAAACCATTAATGTTTGTGAGGGATTTATTGTAGTTGAATTCATGGGTACACTTAATTTGCGACTTAACATTCCCACTAAACGTTAAAGAGATACAAGTTGACATAGATTTTGGTACTAGCAGATTTCATGAGCAAGACTTTATGACGAAAACAATGTGCAAACAAAAATGTATGCATACTGTTTTGAAAACTTCGAAATTTGAGCGCCACAAAAATACACGATTTTACAGTAAATGGAATTTGATGTCGTGTTTTAGTTCACATGTGTTGAGAGATTTGTGGACAAATATACGCTCACAGAAAAGGTCTTTTTGATGTTTGTCATAAAGATATGAAGTTTACATCGTCTTGACGCTAATGACTCCAGCTAGTCACATATGTATAATTGAGGAAGTAAGAAATAGGACAACAGAACAACTGCCATAAGGATGAAGTGATGTTAAGAGACACAAATTGTTTAAACATGAGAGGCAACCGAGGAAAATAAAAATTGATCGAAAAAGTGTCAAAGGACTTCTTACAGGAACAATAGGATATTGCACCCAAATTTAAACCCAACTGTGTGCTATTTTGTAGCACCTTGAAAGACAAACTAGGAAATGAGTTAAAAAATCCAAAAGGCCCCAGGGGCTTGTGCTATAACTCACTTAATGTAGTGAACCACCAGCGTACACCAAGGGTCAGTATTTGGTCAAAAAACTATCAAATAGATAAAATCTTGCATCAATTGATACTGTATTGTAATTAGCATGTTTATCTTTATATTGTGATGTCAAATATGTATCACAATACTGAAAGATAAGAAAAAGTTAAGCGATCTTGAACTTGAAACATAATGTTTTTAGCATTCTGTAATGATATGACAACTTCTTGCGGAAGTGAACTACATACTTCCGTTTCTAGCACACCAAAACTGTTTACAAAATATTTGGATCATTATACTGTCTGCCTATGGTGAAAATTACAGAAAAAAATCGAGAAACCAGTAAAATTGTCAATTTATGGTCAAAATGCATCATGGTCTATTTTCCAAAAATGCCAAAATCTAGAGGTCTGTGTTTCTATTGGATTTTCAATCAACCATTCTTTATATATATATATATTATCTATTACTTCTATTATGTCATCAGAAACATCGTCAGTTAATTTTGTTGAGTTAATTACATGATTCGATATTGTAAAACCATCTAACTTTTGTGATGTTTTGAAATAAGCAAATTCTGTTTCTTGTACACAAAAGAGCTTTTAATGGATACAGAGACTTGACAATTCCTCAAAATATATGTATAATTTTCTAAGAACCAAATCCTGCCTTGTGTAGGAAAATAATAATTTGTGAACCAAGTAAACTGAAATGATAACTAATGTCCATGGTGTTTGAATATAACCTAAGCATAAGGAATGTACATGATATGAAAGCTTTCAACTCTAGATTTCTTTGATTTGAACCAATAAAATTTCAGGGTATGTTGTTTAATACGATTCATAATTTACCAAAGTATCTGAGTATTATTTTCTATAGTTTCTCTAAAAGTTAACTTTTCAGTCTTCCCGGAAAAATACTGAAAGTCACAAATCAAAATGTGCGTATCATTGTCTTTTCCAATCATGCTCAACATAAGCAGTTTTGAAATTTCTGACAGAAGGTTGTAGCTCTTTGGCATTTGCCAAATGTACGTAGTATCCAAGATAATAAAGAATGGGTGCTACATGAGCACACATGGCCATCGTTCTCTCTCCTACAGGGCATACACAATGATATGCTTGGACTGGATCGTCTGATCCATGTGGAATAAACTGAATCCACGAATTATACTTGGTTTGGGGCCTGTGGCGGGATCGTATTTGCCCTCTGAGGACACCATCACCATGCTGGTACACTCAGATCTCATAATCACCACCATCTGTCTGATGTTTAGCTATATATCCGGGTGCAAGCCTCAGCCGGTATGTTCCGCAAGCCAAAGTCTCCATATATTCCAAATCTAACTTAGGAAAGATGATCTGGGAGACTTCTAGCTTTCGACACTCGCTCTTAGCCTTGTGTGTCATGTTAGGATCCGTTGCAACACGATTGGCCAATTCATTGTCCTTGCCCGACATTCTTACTTCAGTTTTTCCATTTGTATAACATCATCAGAACGTTTTATCAAAAACGAAGCCTAACCAATCCAAACCAAGCACGGTCATCTGGCCATTTCTTCTTGCAGGTTGTTGTGGTTGTCTTAAGGTGCACGGAATCATCCTTGTCTGTATTTTTAATGTTAAACTCTATTAAAATTTTATTTCCAGAAAGCCAATACCTATTTGGAACAATTAACAGTTTCAACAGCAGAGACACACTTACTATACTTTCTATCTATTTCCTTGTCCTCTCGTGCGCGGTTACTATGGCTGTTGAGTGGGTTACGGCCACGTAACTCTTTCATAGTTCAAGAGCTTGTTGCCAATATACACTGTACTGATATCCGTTCAAAATGTTCACAACTGACGGATTAAGTTAAAACAAGCGATATCTAGACATACAGACTAAGGAAGGCAAACGTGCTGGTCGCCATCGTGTACACATGTGAAAGTATCATATTTCCTTGCGTGATATGAGTTTTATTTCTTCATTTGAGAATATGAAAATACGTTTCCAAGGCTGGTTTCGCCGATGAAGCAGAGGACGCCTACCATCCGACAGATATGGTCTAACTCTCTAGTGCTTTTCAAAATATTTCTTTTGTTCAGATTTGCTATCACTCCATCGACGTTGGGGTTTGATTCTATATTCTGTTGTCAAGCCTTTCTTTCCTATTTTATCGAAACACTATATTTTCTCCTTCATTATTTTTCTTTGCTTACGGCTTGTGATCCTTGTATTTTCCGAAACCCAGACATGATTTCTTGCTATTGATTTACTCCATCATTCTGTCAACTGTTTGCTTACCCATACTTTTAGCGATAACGCAGTTTAATTTTTGGCTTTAGCAATCATATAACGACGTTCGTAAAATAATATGTGTGCAAAAAATTCAAATGTTTTATTTGAAAAAATATACGTTTCCTGTGTGGCACGTGACCTTATCAAATACATCTTATTGTAAATCAAGACTAAAGTAAAAACACGTAATTTTGCGTTCATTACACGTTAAGTAACATTTAAAATGTATCTTCACATATTCATTTAAACGCTATTTTTAAAGACATTGGTATCACGTGAACATTGCTCGTCCTATATATAAACTTTTTTAATGTCCTACCTATTTTCACAATACGGTAGCTTTGTTTATCACCCTACCACTAGCAGTATCATATTGTTACGATATATTGTATAACGATAAAAATGAGCTTGAGTGGTCTGGTTATCATAACAAAATTAAAAGCTCGATTGTTGCACTTAAGTAGTAAAATATTAGCCCAGGAAGATTTCGTTACCTGAATGCCTCACATCGATACATCAGCGTTTCCAATTCTCATTTAATTTCTCCAAGAAATTAAAGCCAGCATCTTTATCAACATTTTCTGTTTTGATTTGAGATTTACAGTCTTTACATCGTCCAAGACTTTAGTCAAGATATCTTGGAGAAACTTTGTGTTAGAAATTTCCTCTGTCTAAATGTTCACATGTTTGATAGCGTCCGTCTATTGATTCCATCCATTTTTTAAATTTTCTATCCGGCATGTTTCCGTCTTCCGCATATATCCTTGTCTGCTTATTACAATTCGTAAATATTACAAAGCTTTAGTTCAAGTAGGATACTGTACTGTCGAAAATAAACTGCAGTTTGATATCAAATCTTTATAAAAGCTTTACTGTGTTAATGCCAGCATCCGAAAAGGTAGGAAACCCTGACAGTGTAAGAAAATCTATGTTTTCATATAAGTGTGCAGTGTGAAACAAGAAATATATGTTTGCTAGAATGTCTAAAATCTGGTGTTGGGGTTACACTTATTGCAGCAAATCTGTGTTTCAAAAAGGTTGTAACAGTTGTTCATGTATAATATCGTAGTATGACTATCGACTGATAGGTTGCTTGAATCATCGAATCGACTGCATTCAACAACTATCATGTTATTGGGAATAGCTGTTCAAGTTCCTAACACATGTCATCTTGCTAGGTCTGGCATCACAAGCCGTTTTTACATTGAATCGTTCAGATCCCTGAAAGGAGAGCATATAGTCGCCTCTTTGACCTAATTTCGTCCGAAGCATATCACAAAAATGCAGAGGTAGATAGATCTCGATAAGGAGAAGTGTATTGTACAAGAACCATAACTCTCTTTTGAACAATTTGGAGTTATTGCCCTTCGTTATTTTTCATACTTAAATTTGTCAAAAATAGCCCTTTTGGAACTAGCGTTTATCCGGGGAGCATCCATCGATTCTACCAATACTCTTGTTGTTATTGACTCGAAGTCACAAAAATGAAGTTTAAAAGCAGTGTGGCAAAACTGAGGAAAAAACCGTTATGACGGTATTTATATTGAACATTAATTATGACGTAATCGCTTAACGTGGGTCATTTATGTGTTTTGTGTGATTTACGTCCTCGAGATAGGCAAGACGATTTTGAAGAGGAGAAAAATGTTCTTGATGTTACGATTTCATGACAAAATCTTGACTGGCATAGTAGCTAGGTCCTTTGACAGAGGCAGTGTAACGGTAATGTTATTGTGAGTTGATTAACTGGTGGATATCGGTTCCTTGATTTTGTGTGCTCGGGGTAAGTTCTAGCTTATATCTGATTGTCTGATGAAAAACCTGTAATATATAGAACGAAAACACCGGAAAAACTTCGTTCTAAATATTATGATGTCTGTCGCAGTTCTGCACATGCACATGTGATTATTACACCAGATCTTCGCGTGTCATTACATCAGTGAACAGAGAAAATAAATGCAAACTCGTCCTTATTTCATTTATGTATTTTTTACGGCCACGTGATATTTAACCCTGTTTATGTGTTAAGTAATGTAGGTGATTTTATCGTGTAATATGTATACAGATGTTATTGTCAACTACAATCTAGGATACTAATATTTGTCAGCTCCCACGAGCTTTCACCGTAATTTTTTCTCGGATGAGGTCTGCAGCTTTCTCGGCAATCATGAAAGTAGGCGCCATTGTATTGCCCGAAGTGAGGTAAGGCATGACGGAACAATCAGCTACCCTCAAACCGGATATGCCTTTTACTCTAAAACAAGAATATGTAATTTGAGGGAAAATCAAAGTTCAATAATTAAACTGATCAAATTCTAAGCAAATTTAACCCTCAATCATTTAGCGATATCCGACGCTTTGGAAAGGAAAGGCTAAACCCAAATATCTGCATTTACAAAAGTTTCGGCATTTTCTATCTTATCTCATAAAATGGCCGACTTAAAGCTACCTCATGATCTCTAAGTTGTCTTGTTGTCTGTTAGAAGGTTAAATTACAAGTTGCATTATATCGTCAATACATTGCAATTCAAATAAGCATATAGACAAGGAAATGGGCGAGGAATTAACGGACAAATTTACACAATTTAAATAACATAACTATGGTTTAAATGTCATATTTTTGTGAAATTATTCCGTATCGATTGGATGTCTTTGAAGTTGTTTGCCTATGGACTTCACCAAAAATGTAATTAACGTTGTACTTTCTTGCATATTTCATATTTTTGTTTGGGAAATGTTAAGGGTTTATGCTACTTGACCTGCTAAATCTCTTTACCTTTAATGTCATCAATAAGTACACGCTCATTATTGTTAATGCTATAAGAGACATTTACAAATTATAATGATAATAAAATGAGATCAAAAGTGTTAGAATGAATCACCTTAACTGTGGGTCTACTACCGCTGTCGAATCAGACAGGGCGCCCATTTTACACGTAGAAGCTGGATGGTACACCGTTGTCGCTAGGTGGCGCACATTACATTCCCATTGTTTGTCTGAGTCTGGAATATGATCTCGACACCCGGGTATGTCAATCTTACGAAACTTTGTTCCTAGCTTCTTCAAAGCATCTGTTTTCATCAATTTTTGAGCATATCGGATTCCTGCCATATAAAACAACAATGTCTTCATCTAGACTTGTATGTATTTTAAGCTCTATAAAACAAGACTTTCTATTGGCCATTTTTATGTTATCGACGTCATTTTCCAACGTCACGTTTGGTTGGTCGATGTTGGGGTTTAAGCAATTTTCAAAGAAAATAGTATAAACATGAAAAATATTGCAATCTGTGATAAAAATATATCTTATATATAGATATTTTGATTTCTTGGTCTATCTTAGAGAAATAAAATAAGAAATGGAAGCTCTGATGTATAGATATAAGGCATTCAGGTAACGAAATCTTCCTGGGCTAAACCTTCTAACAATGCAACAGACGAGCTTTTAAATGTCTTTTCTTCTGTTATAGACCAATAACAAGCAAAAACCAAGTGTACTCTTGACATGAATCCATTGACTGTTTAGTAACAGTACACTCCTGATTCCCCCCCCCCCCCCCCCCCCATTTTACTTATATGTATCTATTTTATTGCTTTTTCTCCGTTTTTTTAGGGGGTATGTGTTATGGCCAAATATCCTATAAAGTAATAAAAGAGAATCTTAATAGATTGTAACTCTGGTTGCCATGACAACGGGACAAATGAGCAAGCACTATAGTGGTGTTGACTAACGTAAAAGAGAGGCCACCCTACACGATATATGTCCTGACGTCATACCTTTGATGTAGCTTTGGATGTCTTCCATGTCTGCCAAGTAGTTCGGGTCCAATAACGGGTAGTCGAATGGGTCGCGACTTGCCAGGCGGAGAGAACCTTTGCTTTTGGGTTGAATGAGAAGCAGAGCGATGGAAAATCCTTCCGGTACCACACCCGATCCGTGAATAGATTGGAATAATGCTTCGTTTATCTAAGAATACAAAATCAATAGACCATGAATTTTATGTGGTTTTGCTAAAGGATACCGCTGTTTGGCTAATTGACGTTATAACGTAGGATAAAGGGAAATGTGATGATGCAAGATGGCTGTTGTGGCTTAAACCTTATTTATTTTCTCTAATTTGGCAACGATGTTCTAACAACCAATCGGCCATTCTAGAAGGTAATGTCATCTCACCTCGTCTCTATAGTTAAAGTGCCCGTACGAATCACCATGTTCCTCCAACGTGCTCACAAGTGTCAGCTGAATGTCTGGGGTTTTCCTTTCCGGGTCTGTTCGAATGAAGGCCTGGCTTTCGATAGCGGCATTGCTGGTCATCAAACCTAGACGAATGGTTTCAACATAACAAATAATCGACATACCCCTGTACACGACGAGTTGGAAATTTCATAGAATCATGATGTCTCTCTGTCAATCTGTATGTTGGAATTCTCAAATGGTTTTCGGGTCGTTACTTTTGGTTTCTAGTTACAGGCACTAACTTACTTACATGTTGTTTATCCAAGGGGAAAAGACGAACAAAAATAATACTGATAAATCCTAACCAAACAGAGAACAGGCCTCGAAAGAACTGGCCAAGAATACAACTCAAGATCATTGGTTCTAGTTATTACGTAAAAAATCAAAGCTGGGCCCGTATTCATGAAACCGTTCTTATGGTGAAGCATATATTTTGTACTCAAGATAACTTTTTCATAATTCACCTAAATCATATCCAATAATACAAATGTCAAATATCAACACTGATTACAGCATTTGGCTTGAAGTCCTTTCAAAATATTATCAAATCTTTCACAAAATCAGCCTTTCTTATAAATTTTATTTATAACTAAAACAAGATATAAAGACTTGAGCACAAAATTCATGCTTGAGCATGAGAACGGTTTCGTGAATACGGTTCCTGGTCTATGTGGCGGGCTAAACTGAAAAATGAAAGCATTGCGATCTATTGATTTGGTTTGACAGTGCATGTGCTATTATGATGAAGGGATGCTGCTCGACACGCTCGTAGGCAGAACGGCTTGGTACCGAATATGTAGACCGAATTATCCGCTTCTTCGTCATATAATTTACTGGCATCAATTTCCTCTTATAGAATGTTTTTCGCCCAGCAGGACGTCTCGTGACATGGCTTTAGAGATTTATTCTGGCCCAAATTGTCTAAATTGTCAGAAATACATGGTGGAACAAATCCAGTTAATTTTAGTTCTAAAATAGACCTACCTACCTGTACCAAAGAGGTAATATTTAAGCCAGTTAAGCGGCGTGAAGACTTTGGCATTCGTGTAACTGACTGGTTTGTCAATATCAGCTTTCGTGAAGAACATCATGTGATCCCTTAGTGTAGATCCTACAGGAAGGTCAACCACGACAGGAATCTGTATCACATTTTAAACGTTTTCCGCAAAATATAGTTCTCTAGTTCGATTTAACGATTTACTGGGGGGAAAAAATGATCACGCAATTTTCATCAACAATCATTGAAGATTTTTGTGGATATTTATCATAATAATGGCATTCTGATAAATCTCTAATTTCACTTTCACAAAGAGCGTGTCTATATCCAAAGATACCTTACCATCACCGCCATATGTGTCATTTGTAAAAATAAATTGAAAGCTACATTACTGGACATGAGGGTAGGACGGAACTGGAAGTAAAGCATTAAGTAAGAAAAAGACGATTCCAAGGATAACCAACGTTGTTGTTTAAGATGGTAAGAATTTTTGTGCTTTTACAAAAAGTTTTAAGTAGAAGAAATGTATTTTCTAAAGTAAATCATAACACGGGTTTTGATTTCCAATCTTTTCAATGTATAAATAATCGGAAATGTTATTTCATTCTCGAAAAAAAGCAGGATATATGACAACCTCAACGATACAGAAGGCAATTTAATTTCAGTCAAATGTTGTATTGTTTAGATGTTTAATACAATCTGTATAACCATCTGTGCGACATTGATGAAAACAATTGCAGTATTTTTTAAAAAGAATTTCGCTGTAGGTACTATCTTACAGGATGGTATGAAAGTGTTAAAATCAGACAGGACCTTACTTTTGAATAAGGTTAATAGAGACACTAATGTCCGTTATATAAAAACGAAATGCAATATATTTTGGGATGTCCGTTCCCAGCAACCATAGTTATACGGTTTTTATGAAATACATCCTTTCTGCTTCTAAGCTTTTAGTAAAAGTCTGAAAATTCCCTCCATTGATTTATTTATACATAGCCTTATGGAACACTTACACCTAGTTCCGTCAGATGATCCTTTGGGCCGACCCCCGACAGCATCAGTAACTGTGCAGACCCAACAGATCCCGCGGTAAGGATCACCTCTCGCCTGGCCGCCACGGACTTCTTCCTACCTTGTTGGATAAACTCCACGCCGACTGCTTGCTTGTTCTTAATAAGAACCTGCAAAAGTAAACAAAGAAAATATTCCAAAATATTCAGGATGATAGAGAACACAAATGATTGAAAAGTCGAGAAAATAAACAATTATACGAACGCAAAGTGAACCAAACTTCATACGTAATTGAAATCTAGTTGCGAATATTTGAAGCAAGTATCAAGATGATTTGAGTAACAGTAATCGAACTTAAGGAACGTAAGAGGTAGAAAACAACAACTTGTCCAAATGAGAATTTACTATACATGCAGACCGAATAAACTCTATGGATGCCGAGCTCTACAACGTAAATATCAAGGGGTACAAAGAGTCCACAATCAAAAGAATTACCGAGATTTTAAACCATGGATACCAAAAGAAGAAAATAGGAAATTTCGGAGATTTGCATTTTTCAAGGGGAAAAACGTGAAATTGCAATGATTTAATTTAAGATATAAGATTTTGAAGAATTGAAGTACATTCATCGGCGACATAAAAGAAAAAAATTGTGGTTGTTGTTGAAGAAAGGGAAGACTTTAGTATTAATATGGAATTTCTACAACATACGGGACATAACATCATAGGGTATTCTGTGTGGACAATGTACTGTATACCGCCAGAAACATAGATTCTGCTATTCTAGCAAGGTTATTGAGGTACTAATCAGAGAGACAGTAGTGCTTCATAACAGAATTCATGAGGTTATAATTTGGTCAATACTTGGCCAACTCATTCATCAAATACTCATTGGAAAGATAGAACATTTCCCATAAAAGTGATGTATATGTTTCTGAAATATACTGCCCTTAGAATACATACATATATATATATAAACACAGGAGTTAAAACTCTTGTCACTATAAGACATATATAAGGACCGTAGGTTTGGATTTCGTGCCAAATCCCTGTGAAGCGGTCTGTTTATAAATAGAAGCGGTAACCCTGACACGGACCTTGGAACTTTGCAACGAGACTCGTTAATTGCATTGCCATGTCTTACCTTCGTCAAAGCCTTGTTGATACATAGGGATGTGATATCAAACTGTGTCGAAACGGTTAGGTGACAGAAATATATACAAGTAGTGGTGACAGCAATATTCGTAAATGTCCGTCATACATGGACCTTGAACGTTACCAAATGTACGGAACACATAGTCTTTTTTACAATGAAAACAAAGATAAGAGATGCAAAACGTATCATTTACAATTGGCCATTTTTATATGATTACCAATCACAAGTGTATAGTAATGTTCACGCAAATAGCAAGAACTGCTTACCTTTGTTACATGGGACTGAATCGCCACGTGCAAATTCTTCCTCCCCAGAACCGGATGTAGAAAACCTCTTGCAGCATTACACCTTTGCCCTCCTCCAATGATGGATTGCGCTCGACAGACGCCATCTTGGATTCCATCATTTCCGTTACAGTCGTGAAGTTTGAGGCCGATTTCCTCTGCCGCCTCAAAGTAGACTTCTGCTAATTCGGACTTCGTGGAATCTGATACAGCGATTGGTCCTCCTCGGGAATGGTATTCTATTGCAGATAAAACAATCATGAAAATTGCGTCTCCAAACGTTTTCAATACAAGCTATATATTCAAAACTTACGAAAAATTTACAATACAAGCTTTATATTCAAAACTTCAGCAAAAAATTACAATACAGGCTTTACGTTTAAAACTTCAAGCTTGCTATCAAATCATTTTTTTATTTTGTGTCTTCTTCTTGTACTTCAGCAATTAATAAAATATTGTTTAAACTAAAAGTTAAGCTTTCACATTGAAAATGTAAAACTAGTATTGCGGCATAGAATTCAATCTGATAAATCCAGATTTATCTGCTTCGAGTTCGCTATCTTACTGATAGAATGGGTGGGTATAAAAGATTGATGGGAATTTACCTTCATCAAACCCATCCGTTTCACGCATATCTTCAGATTTAAGAAAATACGGTAAAACTTCGTCGTAACTCCATCCCTCACAGCCGTTTGCTGCCCATGTGTCGTAGTCATGACGACTGCCCCGGATGTAGGCAAGTCCATTTAGTAGGGTAGACCCACCAAGTCCCTTTCCCTGTGGCCATATACCAACCTGGTTTCATGAAAAACATGAGAAAGGACACTTGTATCAGAGCTGTTTACTATCAATTGGTACTACTGTAGTTGAAAAAGAACGTGCAGGTAGTACCGGAAGTCCATGATAATCGCATAACACCTGATTGATTTTGATATTGGTTAGGGTTATAGGCAAGGTGTACTTTTCTTTCCTTTATTGTTACTAATACAGCTCTATGTATTACAAAATAAAATAAAATATGTTTTTCGTTTACACGTGATGAGTGTAAGCAATCTAAAGGCAAACAATATGGAATCATATAAGGATGCGTTATGATTGAGATTAATAGAGAATAGCAATTTTCACTGTCAAGTTTTCAGTTTGACTGAGTCAAAACCTGATACACGCACACACGCACAGCGATGGACGCACATCAAGCTAGGAAGTCATTGATTATCGCCATGATATGCGACAATGCTAACTAATATAAGCATGATCTTACGTGAACTTCGGCTAGATATATGATTTATGAAACGAGTATAAAAATGATTTTATCGAGCCTTTGGCGAGTTTATAGATCGCATATCAAATGGAAACAAGTTCGAGATCCTGTTTATCATACGATCGATCATTGAGACAAATATTGTAGACAACTGACATTTCGTCTATATCTATGGCCTCCACTGTTACGACACGATACAAACTGTGAGTTTGTGATGCCATATTTCATTATCTTAACCTGACGTTACAGTAAGTTTTGCAATATGAATGAGAAATTCTCTCTCTTGTGATTTGCTCTGAGCTCTCCCAAAGGTTTCGACAAATTCAATATTAACCTGCAACCAGCGTCTTATTGCACGAGATGTTAACATCGAAATCGATAATCTAATCTAAAAATACTTCCGATCATTGAGAAGACAAAATTATTTGTTTGCGGGCGTTGTAGAAGGCCAGAGATTGAGTCCCGGACAAGATCACGAAAGCTAAATTGCCATGGTTTACACAAAATTGTACTCGACAAAGATTCCAAAAACACTAAACGTTCCAAAGAATCTGCTGTGCGATGCCTGCGGGAGTGCTTATCAGAAACATGATAGTCGACTAAATTTGGAACACTGACTTCTGCTGCTATGGCAGATTCTTGAACAATTCTAAATTTGGTCTTTGGTGTTTCCCCCCAACTCGCATCTTAAATCCCATGTCAGCCGAGGGGGGATGTCACCTTTCTCAGATCGGCAATTCCTCGTACTTCGGAGAATATCGCCTTTCTCAGATCGACAAATCCTCGTACCTCGGGCAATATCACCTTTCTCAGATCGACAATTCCTCGTACCTCGGGCAATATCACCTTTCTCAGATCGACATTTCCTCGTACCTCGGAGAATATCACCTTTCTCAGATTGACAAATCCCCATACCTCGGGCAATATCACCTTTCTCAGATCGACAATTCCTCGTACCTCGGAGAATATCACCTTTCTCAGATCGTTAATTCTCGTACCTCGGGCAATATCACCTTTCTCATATCGACAAATCCTCGTAACTCGGGGAATATCACCTTTCTCAGATCGACAATTCCTCGTACCTCGGAGAATATCACCTTTCTCAGATCGACAATTCCTCGTACCTCAGAGAATATCACCTTTCTCAGATCGTTAATTCTCGTACCTCGGGCAATATCACCTTTCTCATATCGACAAATCCTCGTAACTCGGGGAATATCACCTTTCTCAGATCGACAATTCCTCGTACCTCGGAGAATATCACCTTTCTCAGATCGGCAAATCCTCGTACCTCGGGCAATATCACCTTTCTCAGATCGTTAATTCTCGTACCTCGGCCAATATCACCTTTCTCAAATCGACAAATCCTCGTACCTCGGAGAATATCACCTTTCTCAGATCGACAAATCCTCGTACCTCGGGCAATATCGACATTTTTAGAGCGTCAATTCCTCGCATTGACCAAAAAAGTCAATAACTGTAGAATATTATACATAAGTAATACATGAAATATATTAAAGGAATATATTCACTGAATAACAAGGCAATCACGTGACAATATATGGTAACTTTTCAGTTATTGTAATATTACATTAATGTATATAATTCGACGTTTCCCTTATAAAACACGTGTTTTGCTTTAATTTAAAAAAAAAGAAAAAATAAAGAAAGAAAAAGAAAAGAAAAAACCTACTTTGTCCTTCATTCCGAAATGCGCATGCCTCTGCGGAACCGTCCGGTATATCCAATCAGCTTCGGTCATTTGAGCTTTAGGAGCATTGTACGGAATATCGTAAACCGGTTTATCGGATTCCGAATTCCCCGCCTCCAAAACCAAAACAGTGACGTCGTCATCCTCTGACAGACGATTGGCTAACACCAAACCTGATGCACCGCCTCCAACTGTTCCAAAACAGATAGATTTGTGTCTATTTTCTTTTGTATGTACAAATGTCATTGATTCGTTGTTTAGTGTTAATATCACAATATCACTTTTCGGTATTTTTAGTTAAACACATAGCTCTTGGGGAAAATACAACTTAAATAGAGATACATAGGTAAGAAGATGGTACAAAAATAGAAATTAAAATTATCAAGTAATAAACTTCATCTCCCCAATATATAGTTTCGATTTATAAACAAAACCCCGCCTGAGCTAATTTCTTTTAGGGAAAGATAAGGTAGCTTATTGAGAACGCAATCCCCAAAACAAGATAACAATATCCATGTCAACATCTGAATCGCTGACTTCTTGCGCAATACAACACAAAGAAACCTTACCAATTACGTAGTCGTACGAGTGATTAAAATTCCGGACGAATTCGTGTGTCGCTGTCCATCGGAAGTAGTAAGAGGCCGCTACGGCAGCTAGTATTCCTAATATTGCCGCAACCCAAACCTTCATGGTCGACAAAAAATCTGAAGTAAGAAAATAGAGTAAAACCTATTTTTTTTATAAATTGCAAATTATATGCTATATCCAACATTAAAACAACTGTTAAACATCCCTAATAGTAACGATCATTTATCCGATTTCAGGAAATTTTAGTTTTTCATATGTATTGAATTGTATGGCGATACTTCAATAAAAATCATGATAGAAGTGTTGAAGACGGGCATCAATTAACAAAGAAAGATTTTGCTGAAGACGGACACCAATTAACAAAGAAAGGTTTGCTGACGACAGGCACCAGTTAACAAAGAAAGATAATTCTGAAGACAGACGTCAATGAACAAATAATGAGAGTGCTGAAGACGGACAGCAATTAACAAAGAAAGAGAGTGCTAGAGACAGACACCAATTAACAAAGAAAGACTTTGCTGAATACAGGCAACAATTAACAAAGAAAGAGAGTGCTGAAGACAGACACCAATTAACAGAGAAAGAGAGTGCTGAAGACAGGCACCAGTAAACAAAGATAAAACAAATAATGAGAGTGCTGAAGACGGACAGCAATTAACAAAGAAAGAGAGTGAAGACAGACATCAATGAAAGACAAACAGAACAATTAACAAAGAAAGAGAGTGCTGAAGACAGACACCAATTAACAGAGAAAGAGAGTGCTGAAGACAGGCACCAATAAACAAAGAAAGATAATTCTGAAGACAGACATCAATGAACAAAGAATGAGAGTGCTGAAGACGGACAGCAATTAACAAAGAGAGTGCTAGAGACAGACACCAATTAACAAAGAAAGACTTTGCCGAATACAGGCAACAATTAATAAAGAAAGAGAGTGCTAAAGACGGGCACCAATTAACAAAGAAAGAGAGTGCTGAAGACAGGCACCATTTATCAAATAAAGACATTGTTGAAGACGGGCATCAATTAACAAAGAAAGATTTTGCTGAAGACGGACACCAATTAACAGAGAAAGATTTGCTGAAGACGGGCACCAATTAGCAAAGAGAGTCCTGAATACAGACACCAATTAACAAAGAAAGAGAGTGTTGAAAACGGGCATCAATAAACAAACAAAGATTTGCTGAAGACGGGCACCAATTAACAAAGAACGATTTGCTGAAGACGGGCACCAATTAACAAAGAAAGAGAGTGATGAAGACAGACACCAATTAACAAAGAAAGACACCGTTGAAGACGGACACCAATTAACAATGAAAGAGAGTGTTGAAGAAATGCGCCAATTAACAAAAAAAGAGAGTGTTGAAGACGGGCACCAATTAACAATGAAAGAGGGTGTTGAAGACATGCTCCAATTAACAAAGAAAGATAATTCTGAAAACAGACATCAATGAACAAAGAAAGATTTTGCTGAAGACGGACACCAATTAACAAAGAAAGAGAGTGTTGAAGACGGGCACCAATTAACAAAGAGAGTCCTGAAGACAGACACCAATTAACAAAGAAAGAGGGTGTTGAAAACGGGCACCAATTAACAAAGAAAGATTTGCTGAAGACGGGCACCAATTAACAAAGAAAGAGAGTGATGAAGACTGACACCAATTAACAAAGAAAGACACCGTTGAAGACGGACACCAATTAACAAAGAAAGAGAGTGTTTAAGACGGGCACCAATAAACAAAGAAAGAGAGTGATGAAGACAGACACCAATTAACAAAGAAAGAGAGTGTTGAAGACATGCACCAATTAACAAAGAAAGAGAGTGTTGAAGACAGGCACCAATTAACAAAGATAGATTGAACAGAAGACAGGCAGGCGTGATATCAGTAGGTTGGATCTCAGGAACACAAAACGTCATTACCTTTACATGTAAGTGACATCGTGCAATCATGTAATGGTATTTAAGAGGCAATTGGGTTTTGTTACTTGATATTCTAAGGATTGTTTTGAATTGTTTTGTTTGGCTGAATCTATCGTTTCGTGAACATTCTGAGTCATTTTGAGTGGGGAATCTCCTATTAGTAGATAGTTGCCACCTCACTGAACAAAATACGGGAGATTCGTCGCATGCCATCCAGTGTAAACAGGGTAAAGTGTTTTGTCAACAGCGTCAGCTCAGTCCATTCCGGTTCTGAGAAACGTAGATTACCACACGTAGGGAGCGTCGAACCAAGTACCTCGGATCTTCACTTGAGGTTACACACCAGCGTTCAGGGTTTTAAGTGTAAGTGGTGTTACTATTAAGTAATATAGAATCACAAAAATAGATACCTTGAATATGAAATAAGTGTAGGAAACTGTAAACTGTTTAATAATTTCCGTGAAAAACATCACTGAAACTACGAATGTTGTATATCCTATGGTTAAAGCCATTCGTTGTACATATGTGTGTACAATCTGTTTTCCACGTATGCATACTCACATGTTTATGTTCCCAGATAAGAACACAGCTCCTTACCCAGAAGAGTCTTTAACTTTACAAATATTTCCTTCGTATCGCTGTTCAGTTCTATTTATGTATATCAGACACCATTTCTGTGTCATTATATATCGTACCACGCGCTCCAGGTCAAATGGTCACCATATACATCAGGTACTGTCGTGTCCTGATCTAGCCGGTTGTCCCGGGGTCCCACTTTTCTCAGGATCAAACTTTTGCGCTTTAAACCGAGTCAAATATCATAAATCTGTCCATTTTAGACAATTATGATTCGTCTGTACTTTCGCTAAGATTTGTCTTCTAGGTCAAAAACAGTGAACGCTATTCGCCACTGGTTAGATAAAGTATAAGTTCAGGGTCAAACAGCATTTACCATAACAACTGAAACCTGCTGTAACGAAATTAAATTTTAGTAATATCACCAATTTATTGCAGTAATACCGCCAATTTCTGAATTCATCATAATGATATCACCGATTCATTATAGTAATAACACCCATTCATTAAAGTGATGTCACCAATTCATCATTGTGATATCACCCATTAATTATAGTAATAACACCCATTCATTGTAGTGGTATCATCCATTCTTTGTAGTGGTATCATCCATTCATTGTAGTGGTATCATCCATTCTTTGTGGTGATATCACCATATTGTAGTGATATTAACATCACAATGTATTAGTGATATCACCACTCCTTTAGAGATACCATTGAAGAGGATTAAAAAAACAGCGTCCCCTATGCATGTTGTTAGAGAAGTTTTTTTAAGTAGTTATCCTTTCATTGAGCCTCTGTCGAGCAAAACCAATCTTTCCTCCATTCTAAAATCGCACCAGGCCTTCCCTGTTCCCCTCTTAAGTCAGTAAGTACTATAAATATACAGTGAAACCTCACCTAACGACCACCTCAAAATTACGACCACCCCGCTATTACGGGCACTTTTTTTCAGTCCCGTTTTTTTCCACTATATATCTTTGTATTGGTCAGTATTACGACCACCCCGCTATTCCGTATTACGACCACTTCCTACAGTCCCAACGACCACTTATTAACGATAATTGACCTCACAATTACGACCACGGCCTGACCAGTGATTAAAGTTTACCTGGTGGGCAGTGAACCGCGAACATGTGTGTCGTTCACGACCATTGTTTTCGTCACGGGTTACCGACCCTGTCACCAGGTGGCGTTAAACGAAGTAAACATCATTATCGGATTAACTTGGCCTACCGGTCCGAAACCGCGTGCTGGACACGTTTTAATAGCGATCTGTTGTTTGTTAATTATATATTGATAGATCGGTAGGTATATAAACACCTTAGAAGCCCTGCATACCCAAAAGTAAATTATGTAGTCGTTTCGGCCGATATTCCTTGGCTTGCACGCGCACACGTTGTCGAGGGTTTTAACTGTTTTTGTAGCAATGTTACACTCTCGATATCGTTTGAACAATAAAAAAACGTGTATGTGTTCCAATGTTTTTACGACACATTTTCTCTGTCACAAAACTCCGATGAACTTCATCAAGCAATGACGAAACCACGGAAACGAAACGAGCTATCGCGATCGGTAAAAAGGACGTATGAAAGAGGAGGCTGTCCAGATCCGTAGCTCTTCGCAATATTGTGCTCCGGACTCTTTTTTTTTTTAAGTAAAAAGAAAAATGTGTTGTACTGAGTGATACACTGATAAAGATAATGTGTTTGCGAATTTAAGTGAAAAATGAAGCGTTGAAAGACTTTATAGTGACTTCATTAAAGTTGTTACAAATACTGAGTAAATGTGTTCGTAAATTTATGTGAAATAGTTGCAAAATTAACGTTAAATTCCAATTGAACTTAAAATGGATTGTTTGTTTCCTTTTATTCAATGTTTACAATAGTAAATATACATGTATATTATGATATAAACTAAGGAATATATACATAATTATTCTTCTGTCAATTCAGCAATTTAGTCTTTTTTACATGCATTTCATAAAATTCAACATTTTAGTTTATTATTATTAGTTATTATTGTTGAATAATATACATGTACATTACTTAATGATATATATAATCTTTATTTTAAACAGAGTTACGGTTCTTTGTGGTCAATCTGATCCACCTCACTATTAAGACCACCTCGCTATTAAGACCACCTTTGTCCAGTCCCCAAAGTGGTCTTAATAGCGAGGTTTCACTGTATATAGAAAATAACTGAAGTACGTAAAGGTCAATTATTGGGTCACTTTTATAACCACTTGCTTCTTCCTTCTAATCAATACGAATTTTGTGTACTGTCACACAAAGCAGGGAAAAAATGTACTGTATGAAAATTACCAGAAAACATGAAAGTCAAATATTGTAAATTCCGTTCGAAAAATGTACGCGTTGATTTCTGAACAAAACATACAATGGTTACCCCCGTCCTTCCCCGAAAAAAAGTCTAGTACAACGCAGTTATAACCAACACATAAAGACGTCCAAAATAACACGGAAATAAAACAAACACGAGAATTTAAATAGTGAGGATTATTCAAAAAAAAAGACTAAATTGGAGATAGCCTTTAAAATGTTATAAAGGTACTGTATAATTTTGCGAATTAATTTTGGAAGAAAAAGGATCTTCATGGTCGGCAGTAGTGCAAATGAATGTAAACCTCCAATCCGAGCAAAAGGATACCAAAAGCATTTTAACGGAGATTAATGATCGTAAGTCAAGAGAAAACAATATCATGATTTTAGGCGTTAATGAGATCGAGTCAACAAAAAGAGAGGACAGAATACTTCACGATGTAAAGAAAGTGAAGGAAATCCTATAAAAATGCTGTCTTAACACAGAAGAGGATATAGTTTTCAAATGAACCGGGTAAGGATCAAAATAGATGGGCGCAACCTTTGCTGGTAACGCTTTCAAATTCGGACATAAAGAAAGTGATTTTTAAGAATATTAAAAACATCGGCAACGATCCTTCGTTCACGGGATACAGAATTAACAATGATTTAACAAAACAGGAAAGGGAGCAGGAAAAGGCGATGTGGGAAAAGGCTAAAGAAAAACAAAGCCAGGATACGTCGGGGGAATACTTGTACAAAGTACGGGGACCTCCCTGGGCAAGGAAAATTGTAAAATTAAAGGCTGCCAAAACCGGAAATCCCGAATAAGTGAGACACAGACCGCATCAACTAACCAATCAGTCTATATTAAACCAGAATCCTCAAGTAATCCGCGCTCAAATAGTAATGACAACATCTCCAAAAGTAGATTAAATGCCACACAGGGCATATTTAAATGTATGTGTACTAATGCCGATAGTCTAACAAATAAAATAGACGAACTTAAAATGAGAATTAATTCAGCTCAGAAGTATATTCGAGTTGTTGGGATTACAGAAGTATTTCCTAAAAATAAGAGGTTTCTTCCCAGTAAAGCAGAACTTACAATTCTTGGTTACGACATTTTCATAAACGACGAGTCTGAACAGTGTAAGAGAGGAGTAGCACTTTATGTGCGCAAGGAACATGCAGCAGTGGAAGTTAAATTCATTGAAAAATTTAAAGAAAGTATATGGGTAAAGGTAAAGCTCGCGGAATCGGATTATCTTTTAGTTGGATGCGTATACCGGAGTCCAAATAGCGATAAAGACAACGCGGGATTACTTCTAGATCTTCTAAATAGCGCAACCACGAAAAACAAAGGTTTCTCACATATTATGATAATGGGAGACTTTAATTTTCCAAAAATAAATTGGCAGTCTTGGAATACGACATCAGATCAAGAGAGTGAAGATTTTAAAGAAAACTTAAGAGAAAACTATTTATTCCAACATGTAGTCAATAATACAAGAACGAGAATCGGGAGTGAACCTAGAACTCTAGATCTAATTATAACTAATGAAGAAGAAATGGTCAAGGATATTAAATATAACAGTCCCCTGGGTCACAGTGACCATGCGGAACTCGAATACAGCTTTGTTTGCTATGGAAACAGCATACGGTTTACTACACCAATTAAACAGCCCAGTTATAAAAAGGCAGACTTTCCGAGTATGATGAAGGATATGAAAATTAATTGGCAAAACGTACTTAACGGAGATCCTAATGACATGTATGAACAATTCCTGGAAATTATATCTGGGAGCGTATCAAAACACGTTCCAATCTCAAGTCGTGGCAAGGCAAGTACAAGCTATCCACTTGAAAAGTCTGTTGTTGAGAAGATAAAGAAAAAAACATAGACTGTGGCAAAGATACATGGAAACAAAAGATGAAGATAAGTACAGAAAGTATACCAAATGCCGTAACCAAGTGAAAAACGAGTTGAGAAAAGCAAGGAAAAAATCATGGAGAGGGACATTTCCAGTGATGCTAAACAAAACCCTAAACTATTTTGGAAATATGTGAATTCAAAGCGAAAGGTAAAAGTATGTGTTTCTGATTTTATTTCTAAGACGGATAAATTCCAATCGATCACCGCAATTACAGATCAGGATAAAGCGGATGTTCTGGCAGGCTTTTTCAGCAGCGTATTTACAGAAGAACCGGTCGGAGAAGTACCTATACTCGAACCAAGGCGTCTCAATAAAGAATTTCAAGACAGTGATATAGAAGAAGAAAGATTAAAAAAGGAATTGTTAATGTAAAATCCAAGTAAATCGCAGGGCCCCGATAAGATATACCCCAAACTTTTAAAGGAATTAGCCAATTCAATATGTAAACCGTTGACAACTATTTTCAATGCATCCCCTTACCAAGGGACCGTTCCTCGTTCATGGAAAACTGCAAATATAACGGCCATATTTAAAAAGGGCGATCGCTCAGACCCTGCAAACTATAGACCAGTCAGTCTAACAAGTGTTGTCTGTGAAATAATGGAAAGATTAATTCGAAGCAAGATGATACTACATATGAAGGAAAACAAATTATTAAGGGATAAACAATTTGGATTTTTGTCTGGGAGGTCAACAGTGCTACAATTACTGAAAGTCATGGATGAATGGACTACAATTTTAGATAATGGCGGAGAATTGGATATAGTGTACATGGACTTTATGAAGGCGTTTGATAAAGTTCCACATAAACGCCTTCTAAACAAACTCCGAGGTTATGGTTTTAGCACTCAGTTAGTTGGATGGATTGAAAGTTTTTTAACAGATCGGAAACAAAGATTTATTGTAAACGGTACACCATCAGCACAGCACAAAGTTATTAGCGGAATACCCCAAGGGAGCGTACTAGGTCCGATACTTTTCGTCATATATATTAACGATCTACCGGAATGCACATCTTCACCAACCTACATGTTTGCGGATGACACTAAATTATATAGAACAATATCGGATGGTAACGATGAGCAATTACTCCAAGAAGATCTCTGTAATTTGATGAAGTGGTCGGATAAGTGGTTATTACGATTCCATCCAAATAAATGTAAAGTTATGACTGTGTCAACAAAACATAAAAAAAGAGAATCGCAATATCATATAACAAACAATGAAGGTAAAATCATAACATTGGAAACCATTGCATTGGAAAAAGACCGGGGAGTTGTGGTAGATCAAGATTTAAGTTTTACAACACATATCCAACAAGCAATAAATAAAGCTAATAGAATGGTAGGTGTCATATGAAGATCATTTGTTTATTTGGACGAAAATATGTTCAGGAATTTGTTTAAAACTCTAGTACGATCGCACCTAGAGTACGCGGCAAGTGTTTGGTCTCCACACAGAATTACGGACATCGAAAGGAAAGAAAACGTCCAGAGGAGATCGACAAAACTACTACCGGGATTTAAAACTTTAAGCTACAATGAGAGGCTACGCCGTTTGAATCTCCCAACCTTGATATACAGGCGTCTACGTGGAGATATGATAAACGTATTTAGGTTCATGAATGGGATATTTGATCCAAAGCTGGTGGAGGGAATGTTCGACCCTGCAGCGCAAGGAAAAACTCGTGCACATAGTAAAAACATGATTATTTTAAAAACATTGTCATTTGAATATCAGAAAACACTAATCTACTCAAAGAATAATTGATACTTGGAATAGTCTCCCTCAATGGGTAATTTCATCACTTAACGTTCATGATTTTGAAAAACACCTAGACGATTTCTGGAAAGATCTTGAACTGAAGTACGATCATACAGCGTATTATATCTAGTCTAATATTATGTTTATATTAATAATACATTGTATTGATGTGAATACAGAGGCAGAAATGCCTGCGTTCACTATTATCCTATTAAATACTATTAAATGTTCAACATGTGTTGCATAATGTTTCATTTTGGCCCGTTCTCGTCATAATTAAATTTTAGTGTCCTTTTTTATTATTTGTCACCGTTTTTTTTTTAAACAAAATGTCTGAAGACTACTAGTAATTCGAGAAATAGTGAATAATGCACACGCCTTTGCTGTTGGTGACGTCAGTTTCCCGCCATAATCGGATATTTATTTCCGTGAAACTCTTTTACGTTTAGAAAACCGAAATGGCCTTTATCATCTGTGTGCTTGATTTCAATGACCTGGAAAAGCAAGCGTGCAGTATGTATGGTTAACAAAGAATGAAGCGAAGCGGAGAAAATGGACTATGAATATAAGCTAAAAACTGCACAGGAACGAGCAAAAGTAGAAGATTTATTTGAATTCGAAGGTTGCAAAGTTGGCCGAGGTACATATGGCCATGTCTACAAGGCGAAAAGAAAAGACAGGAGTGTGTCGACGTAAGTATTCCCGTTGATAAGTGCCAGTAGATGTTGCACAACTATGTAATATGATTAGTATTCTCACTGTCTACACCGTGCATCTTTGATTGTTGTTATGAATTTCACATAGCAACTTTAAAATGAATACATTTTCTTTTTTCTCTAAAATGGCTGATGTGGCCATTCTAGTTCAAAATGCGTCCGATTTCGTATGATCATTTATTTCATTGACTTAACGTCCGCTTCATATATAAATGTATGAATTCTGTTAATGTAGTCCTCCCCTTAAGATTATATGTTATAAAATTCGATTAAATTAATTTTTAGATTAGATATACTTAACCCCACAATAAACACCTACAACATGTCACCACATTACTTTTACTACCAGGAACACATCTAGATTCGTATTCATGGATAGTCTGAAGGGTACCGATTATATATATCCACAATTTTGTATTTAAGTAGGTTGTGATCGGCCATGACCAAGAACTAAATAGATTCAAAGATAGATAATCAGATCCCTTTGACTTTCTAAACAAAAGCTGATCGATCCTGCAACAAATACTATTGGATATCGCATGATTGTCGGCATTTATCTGACAGCTAGCTAAGGCTACACAGGATCTGGTTGCGGTTCATTCATGGTTTGAAAATATTAATGACTCGTAGATCAGGACAGTCAGAGTAAACATATCAGCTTACACATATGTATGTACATATACATGTATCAACAGACAAGGCTTATGTACAATTGTATGCATATTTGCTAAACCTGATCTACAGACCCATACTGTTTTTAAGTACTGATGGGGAAAAGTTAAACCCTTATGTTATGAGAGTACATTTGTAAATAATCTGTACATTTGTATGTATAATTAATTAGACAAATCTGCACTAGGAGAAACTTTCTAAGAACCAACATCCTGCTTTGTTCATATATGTTTTGAGGTTCATCTTCTAGGCTTGTACCGGTAGGTAGAGTTCAAACTGTATGACATCATCCATACTTCACAACCTCTACCTTAAAAGTCAATTTCAGTTAAGCTGTATGCATACATGCATCTACTCTGAAAGGTTGGTCATGGCCAATTGTGGCCAAGACGAAACTAAAATTGTGGATAGATAGTCATGAACTTTTGGACCAACAGACATCATAACTAACACCACCCCCTAACTTTTCTCATCAAACTCCTTACAGATTTATTTTATTTTATGTTCCTTAGTTGAAAAATAGCATATATTTGTCCAAACAACGTCAACTCCTCAAACAGTTTTGGACCACTTTGCTTTGGAACTTTATAAATATGATACACACACCCCCTCCCCCCAGCCCTCCCATCCCCATCCCCGAGATCACAAATTCTTTGAATCCTTTTCCCATTAATATGATTTAATCCAATCTTTTTCACATGTGAAGGAGTAATGCTCCTTTGCAGAAAATGGTTTTTCTGAACAACTCCTTCTAGATCCTTAATCTCTAGTATACCAGAGTTGTCGTTTGCTTGAGCTTGAGAGTACCACAGTGCAATCAGAAAGAGATTGCAAGTTTCTTTGTCTTCAGCAGAATGTAAAAACTTAAACTTTGGTACATTTTATTCTACATTCATGAACCTGAATGAATGGTTTATAAATATTTTGTTTTTGTTTTTACAACAGAAACGATGGACGAGAATATGCACTTAAACAGATTGAAGGCACTGGAATCTCCATGTCAGCATGCAGAGAAATAGCAGTAAGTTACACAGGTCATAGAATTGTACTAAACTGTATAGTTTCTGAAGTGCTGTGTAGCATCAGTTACATATCCACACAATTAGTTTTATTATTTCTGAAAGAAGTTGATCATTTAAATTTGTCAGGTCAACATCTGTATCAAATTATATTCCTTGTAAAAAATTCTGTTATATTTTTTCTGTAATTTCTATCAAATACATGTATTTTCCGATAATGGTTAGAAAATACATAAGGGACAGCAGGGTTTTCTATAAGAGCCGGTCGTCGGCCAATTTGATTGGCTACTTTGATCATTTGGCCACCTACACCAATCCAGTTCCGTAATAATGTTCCATACACGACTACATGTACACGGCAGGCCAGCCTCCTACTTTCACTACACAGCCTACTACTAACAAAATTATGGAAAACCCTGGACAGGAACTTAGGACATTTATGTTACTACTGCTCCAATTCATCAGCATAGTGTATATTAGATGATAATGAAGATTTTTCCAGGGATTTTTTAGGTTGCAGTGTAATAGATTGTTTAAAATTTGAATTTGTTGAAATATTTTCTGAATCTGAAGATATCTAGATCATCAGAGTCCCAACCATACAGAGTTTAATGAAGTACAATTTTAAGCACAATGTATGTTCTTTTTACACATATCCTGAATAGTATGTTTAATTAAAAACCTTAAGTTGTTGGTCTTAGGCTTATTACATATACACATGTTAACAAAGGTTCAACGATGTACATGATATGTATGGCATACATTTAAGTCCATAAATTTCAAAGCATATTTTATTTCCATATATTGTAAAGTAAATGTTTTTTCTTTGTATAATGTGCCTTTCTTATTTTGCAATAGCTTCTACGGGAATTACGACATCCAAATGTGATTAGTCTGCAAAAGGTTTTCCTCTCTCACCAGGACAGAAAAGTATTTTTACTGTTTGATTATGCGGAACATGATCTTTGGGTGAGTACATTTTTTCAAGCTGGTGCTAACTTGGATTTCAGGACCAGAGTTTATCATAAATTTTAATCTGAAAGGACAGGTACAGATAATTTGAAGGTTTTTCATCAATTTTTGTACACACACACATCTATCTCAAAGCCTTGCTCTTTGTTGGAAGTATAAACAGTATTTATGTCAAATGTTGTTCATGTGATTATAAACACTTATATGTGTGATTTATTTGATCACTATGTATGAAGTTAATAAAATTTGTTCTATTTCAGCATATAATTAAGTTCCACCGGTCAGCCAAGGCCAGTAAAAAGCCAGTGGATGTACCAAGGAACATGGTCAAGTCTTTATTGTTCCAGATTCTTGATGGAATTCACTATTTACATGCTAATTGGGTACTACACAGAGATCTGGTGAGTTGATTGTCACAAGATATCAGATTTTTTTATTCAACATTTACAGCAAATTTTTTTCTAATTTCATTATATACATAACAGCAGTTGACTACATTAACAAGTTTATATACTAAAACCTTGATATGAAATTCTATGTGGTTGACGTTGCATATTACTTTCAAATACCTGCTGAAGAAACTGAATTCATTTTTCAAGTAGTAAAGCATTATTCAAAATGGTCAAAATATCATAAAAACATAAAAAAATTTCAGAAACCAGCAAACATACTTGTAATGGGTGAAGGGGTTGAAAGAGGAAGAGTGAGGATTGCAGATATGGGATTTGCTAGGTTGTTCAACTCTCCTTTGAAACCACTTGCTGACCTTGACCCAGTGGTGGTGACATTCTGGTACAGAGCCCCAGAACTACTCCTTGGTGCTAGACATTATACAAAAGCAATTGGTAAGACTGAGCTTATAAATTTTATATGACCTCTCTACTATACATGATATGTTACTACATATTATAAAATATACAATAATTGTCCAGGAAAGTTTTACAATGTATATTTTAGATTAAAAGAGACAAGTATGAAAAATTATATTCTAATTAGAAATAGAGCACTCATTGTTGTATTTTAAAAAGGATTTATCAAAACACACTTTTTTTTTATGTTTTAATGAGAAAAAAAACCTGCATTAGAGAAATTTTTGGTATAAAAAGAATCCACTCTACATCGCAAAACAATATGATTTTGGTCATTATTTAAATATGGATTTTAAAAATTTGTTGGTTATATTTTTTCCAGATATATGGGCCATTGGTTGTATATTTGCTGAGCTGTTGACATATGAACCAATATTTCACTGCAGACAAGAAGATATAAAAACTAGCAATCCCTATCATCACGATCAACTTGATCGAATATTCAATGTCATGGGATTTCCTCTTGGTATGTAGGTGTTTCGGAGAATACGTTTTTGAGAGTTGGAACCATAGGATTGGTTTTCCATCCTTCATTGTGTCCAGTTTTATTGTCTATGGTCTTTGATATTTGTTGTCTCATCAAAGTCAAATATACCGAGGATAAAATGTTTAATTACGAAAAAGTAATCTGATGCTATTAATAACTTTTTATAGCATTCATTTATTTCTGATTGGTTGCTATCAACCAAACCTTCATTTGAAAATGTATCTGCAACTTATCATTTTTATCAGATATATGTTTTAGTGTGATTCAGAATGCTTTCAGAAATGAACCAGAGATGTCTCTTCCACTAGCACGAGAATTATCTCCCTTTGTTTCACAGAGCTGGTAGAGACTGAGGATTGCATTAACTTTGTTGTTATTGACCTGATATTTGTAATTTCAGAGAAAGATTGGGAAGATATCAGGAAAATGCCAGAACACCAAACACTTATGAAGGATTTTAAAAGATCTATGTAAGTTCATGTTATTATCTCAGTTTATATTCCTAGCTAACCTTTACAGTATGTTTTGCATATAGGTAATTTTATGGCTGGAATTTCTGCGTGCTTTTCTCCCTCTTTCATCTCATATTAGTTCCTTTTAGGGTTAATATTAGCATCATCAATGTCTGTCAAATCCATTTGTATAAAAAATGTTGAGAAGAAAGAAAGCATTCCATAGTATGTTTTACAATTGTAAATACAACACATCTAAAAATCTTTGATAAGATACTTGACCTTAAGAATTTGGAATTTCTTGTTAAATGGAGAAGAATTACAGAATCCAGTGGGGAAAACTTAAAATATTGTTTTATATTTTGCAGATATGTGAACTGTACATTAGTAAAGTATATGGAAAAACATAAAGTGAAGCCAGACAGTAAACAGTTCCACTTGGTAAGTTTCTAACTTTGAAAATATATTTGTCTCTTGCATTCAACATAGAGTGCTTCAGGGCTTGCTTTTGAGATTGTTTATTTGATGAGGGCTGTGAGATGTTGAAGTTTTAATTGGCATGAAATACGTTAGTTGAAGTTTTAATTGGCATGAAATACGCTATGTTGGAACTAAAAGAAGGATAGATAAGGTCTCCTACACTGAACAGTTAGTGATATAACAATAATTATATATTTGTTCTTTTCTCGTTGAGACCTAATCGTCCTTAAATCTCACTCCATGCTTGTCATGCAACTCTGTAGTCAATGTAATCAACTGTTTTGCTATTACAGTTACAGAAACTACTAACGATGGACCCGACAAAGAGGATAACGTCGGAGCAGGCAATGAAAGATCCCTATTTCATGGAGGATCCTTTACCTTCACAAGAGTATGTAGGCTTGTCTTGTGATGTTGAAACTGGGATGTGAGGACAGTAAACCTGTATTACTATTTCTACCTGTCCCAGTGTAGGAAATAGTAACACTACAATTAATGAAGATATTGACAAAGAACGTACTAATATACTTAAATTTTCCTCTTTTTTTATTGTTTCTGCAGTTTTACCAAAAGCTTGCTATAAAATCACAGAAAGGTCATTTCTGAATGTCTAATAATGACTATTTTCTATGTTTGTTGCAAAAATGAAAGTCATTTAGGAGGTGTATTATAAGAACTTTTCTCTTTTTCTGCTATATGATTTTAAGTCATTTCTGAATGCTTGGTAATCACTATTTTCTATGTTTGTTGCATAAATGAAAGTCGTTAAGGTAAAGGTAGTGTATTATCAGAACTTTTCTTATCCTATATGTTTTCAGTGTTTTTGAGGGCAAGGTGATTCCCTACCCTAAGCGTGAATTCCTGACAGATGATGACGATGATAAGGCAGACACAGGGGCCAGTAAAGTTGGGGACAAGGTATTTATGCTAGTGTTGGATATATATGTATTTTTTAATGTTAACACCTTTGATACTGATTATTTGATTGTGGTGTCATTAAGATGTGAGTTTATTGTCAAGTGATCGTAAGCCCTAGAGTATCGAGGATGTTTTATCTCATGTGAACAAGCAACATAAAAAGAAGTATTTACAAAACAAATCTTTGCGTTACTTTCTGTAGCTGTCCATAAAACTTTATAAATCTTGAATTTTATGTACAAGCTGACAGTGATGAAGCTATCAAATTGAGACTTTAAAAAAAATAAATAAAAGTTGAAATGTTAAAATACTTCTAAGATGTTCCCTGAGACAACAAAAGAAGACTTTGAAATTTGATATTGCTTTTTGTCTGCTTTTCACAGACATTATTAAATGAGACTTTAATGTTAAATTTTAGGGAGGTGCTGATCAGTCATCGGGACACAACCAGCCGCCAGCGAAGCGTGTGCGGGTGATGCCGCCTGCGACAACGACGAGTACTTCAATGGTAACTAGTGACTACCAGGTACTGTACAGCATCCCTGTACAATGCTTGAGTGTTCGAATGACAATGGCTGTATGCATGCTTGTATATCTATCCTGTATCATGCAGACTGTCAGCTTTGTAGAACAGTATATTTCTCAACCACTAAGTCTATTGTTGTACCTCTGAATGGCAAATTATAAAATTCATGACCAGATGTAAGATTGAAATCAGTCGTATATCAATCATATTTTGCTGAGAAATTATTTTAGTCATCAGTTTGAAAAGTAAGCGAGGTATTAAAAAGAAAAATTCAAGGGACAACAATGTTTGCTTGTTTGCGGCTGTCTTACAGCAAAGCTTTTCAACCTTATTTATTATGTTCAGTTTAACTCATTATGCCCCTATCATTTCATAGCGAGGCAGGGATAGCTCTATTGTGGAGTGTTGTCCCTACCTAAGTTTAGGTGAAATCGTGTACAGTACAATGCTTCTTACCTGTGATGGTGTGTCTCTCTTAGGACGCTAAGAAATGGTTCTTACCTTGAGCAAGACCTCTTCATTTTAATTGCTCTGGATGGCATTCAATGGGTCTCCTGTATGTTGTTCAGTGAGACAGCCACCAGCCGCTCAATGGAACCCTGCCTCCAAATGACTCTGGTTGCTTAAAAGAGTGATAAGCCTTGCAGAGAAACAAATCATTTTAGGTTTAGAGGTATCTAGTGTTTACTCTAGGCTGTCATTTCATCATTATGTCATGTCAGCTCATTTACTCTTTATGAGATACAGATAAAGAACTAATTTTGTATGTAGTTGAATTCAGATAAATAATGTGCAGGTCAAGTTCTGATAAGTCATGGTCAGTCTATTGTTTCTAGAGTCATGACCGTTTCACATCAGATATTTTAGTTGAAATTTTCCCAAAACTGATAAGACCTTGGCCAATTCAAGAAGATGTATTAAAATATCTCTGAAAAAAATGTTTTAAACTTCTCCTTGATTCTGGTGAGACCATTTGTATTGCTTAGACACCTCTATATTGAAAGTAAATGAAGTAAAATATTGATGAACTCTTTTAATAAAATGTTATCTGATTCATATTTCAATTAATGATGCAAATGCCAAATTTTCTCCCTTTGTCCTTTCTCTCATGTTTAAACTCTACATATATCTGAAGTATTTACTGATTTTTAATTATGCACCAATGGTCTCCAACTTTGAACCAAGCTTTTACATATTTATGTAAATCGTCTTGTTGAGACCAATTTGAATATTATGCAGACAGACAGTTGGGCACTACACTGTACAATCCTAATATGATCTCACAAAAAATCTTGATGGACATGTACTATAAAAATATAATTAGTACAGATTGATAGTTATTTGATATATGGTAATTTAGATTAAAGATCATTGTATTAATGATCATTTTATTAAAATAAATACAGAGTATAAGAAGAAATGAGATGTAGAATTAATGTGTTTTGTTTGTTGCTGTTAAAAATCTATTATAGTGTAAAAAAAGAACATTTTCACTTGTCACTTAGAAGATATTTTTGGACAATTAATTTCATTAAATCTAATGTTGATCCTTAATGTATTTTCTAGATGGTTTAGTTATATATATATGTATGAATTTTTCCTTGCAAATAAAATTACTTTCATCAAAACTGATGATTTTTATTGACAAAATATGATTGATTTACTTCTGGAACTTGCATGTTTGGCATGCATATATATTATTTCTATAAAAAGAAAATCATTTAGTTTGCAAATTTGATATTGAAAATTATGCGATGCCATTACAAAGTCAAACCTCATCACTATGAACTGAGAAATAAGAGCCCGGTCTTATTGTAATTCAGATACATGGCATTGTATCTGTAATCTTTGATTTATTTTATATATTAAAAAACAATAATGGTTTTTTTCCCCAACATTTTCCAAATGTGTTTTTATTTTTTGTTTGATTTAAAATAAGATGATGAGGTTTGAGGTTTATTTAGTAGATAACATTTTATTTTTAACAAATTTTGTCTCCTAGTTTGCGTGGAAGCTTATCTTTAGGAAGATGAAATGTTTTAGAATTAAACTGCATCTTTTGTTTGCTGATTCTGAACACTTTGTGACTGTGGCTTCACTTTATTTATGATAAAATGATCAACATTTCCAAAATAATTGTCACAGCATTACAGTGTGTTTTTTATTATTATTTTTTGGATGGAAAAACCCTTCAGATCTGCAGAACAACCATCAACCAGACCTTAAGAATGATATACAATTCTACAACATTGCAGGCTTGGTTTCAATATTGGTAATTTGATCGGGTTTCTACAAAATTGATATATTTCAATATATTACTTGATGGAAATAGATATTTAGATATGTAGCTGAGTTTTCGAACATTTCAGTCTTCACATCATTTAATAGTGCGTCTTTGATTTTGAATTTTCTTGCTTTTTGTTGTGTAATATTAGATGCATCAGTGTAAACATAACCTGTATATATTGTCATAGTTTATATATATATATATGTCTGTAACATTATAAACTGGCATCCCTTCATTCTGTTTGCCTACCTAAGAGAAGATTGCCATATATGTTAAGCTGTGACCTTTTGACCTTTGAAAGGCCGCATGCCAACCATGTCAGTTTCCTTTCAGGTACTAGCCAGATGCCTAGCACCTTAACATACCGGATGTACAGCTAAATAGTAAGATATCAAAGTATTTCTGTAAAAGGACGATTACAAAAAAGATATTTTCACAACATTCTTTATAATATAATATTTTCAGTATCATTGATTTTCTATTTTGACAAAAACAAAAAAAAAAATAAATAAAAAGATCTTTTCTTAAAGAATGAGAAAATAATTCGTGAATTAGCTGTACCGTTGTGTATTTGTACAAAGGCTTTATATACCAACCTCTTAATCAGATTTCACCAGCATCAATGATATTGACTTTTCCTCTTCCAAGAATATGTGCTACACATTGTAATACAAAACTGTAGTGTGTAATTCTACTTACTTCTACTCCCCCCCACCACCCCACCACCCTACCACCACCACTCCACCTTATAAAAAGGATGAAAATGGAACTGTGTAATCTAAACATAAGTATAAAGATAAGAAGGAGCTTAAGTCTTGAGTTTTACACACACTTGTATAATGTTTTAACAACAGAATTGTGTTAAGAGGTTGGTACTGTACGGCCTTCTGTACAGTAAGGTGAGACATCTGCTGTGAGACCAGGTTTCGTGGATAGTTTATTCAACACTAGGTTGACACAGGATGGTTGTACCTTCCTCACTTATTGATGCAACACAATCGTTGATAAGGTCACCGTCTAATCCCACAATGCCATATTCACAGGGTTTGTGTCTAATGGCAAAATTAAGGATTTTTCTTAATATCTTTTTTGATTTATCCACTAGAAATCAAACATTAAAATTGAAGACTATTTATATTGACTTTAATATGCAAATTGTGTTTTGTTTTCCAAGGGCTCCGGCTGGTACACATACAAACCGACCGTAAGTCAGGCAGGTTATCATTCCCCAGTACACTCACATTCTCACAAGTTGTTTCTACTGTGCTCAAAACCAGAGGGCAGCCAAGATAAATCTACTATGAATATCTCTCACTAACCTTCCTTTGACATCACAGATTCAAAATGGGAAAGAAATATTTAAGTTCAAAGAAAGAACTAATTGATGTAACATTAGGTCAGATGTTTTTGAGTGAAATTCTGTATTATGTGGTGTTTGATATTTTCTTGTTTTCACCAAACCCTATTACTGTGTGCACTAAAGTCTTTTGACTTTTCCAAATTAAGACCATTTGACTTGTTCAGATCCTAACTGATCATGTGACCTGTTCGTGCCTCAATTAATCATGTGACCTGTTCATGCCTCAATTAATCATGTGACCTGTACACCTCAACTGATCACATGACCTATCCACACCTCAACTGATCATGCAATTTTCTTGTAAATTCTTTATCATATAATTTTAATGACTACTTAGAAGATTCACTTTGAGTTTAAGTCTCTGACATGATCTGTACATGTGTGTATAATTATATTGATATCCATGATAAGTGTTAGGTATATTGAATATAAGATACTGATACCACCAGGTAACAACAGCGATATAACCTATCCTTTCTCTTTGATTATATTTTCTCATTCTAATTCTTTGTTTTCTAAGTTAGGAAGAAAGAACTATGAATAGACTTTTTCTTTCTTCTGAATATATAGAGCACAGAACTATTTATAATTTTTTTTAAATTTCATATTGGTTTGATCTTGCATAACAGCTGTACTTTCATCCATGACATTTTATTTTTTTTTTTCATTTTTGCTCTTTTCCCATCTCTTAGGGCCTCTCATCCCTTACTGCCCTCCCACTGCCCTCCCATCCCTTACTGCTCACCCATCCCTTACTGCCCTCCCACTGCCCTCCCATCCCTTACTGCCCTCCCAACTCTTACTGCCCTCCAATCCCATACTGCGCTCCCATCCCTTACTGCCCTCCCACTGCCCTCCCATCCCTTACTGCCCTCCCAACCCTTACTGCCTTCCAATCCCTTACTGCCCTCCCAATCACATAATGCCGTCCCATCCCTTACTGCCCTTCCAATCCCATACTGCACTCCAATACCTTACTGCCCTCCCAACCCTTACTGTCCTCCCAACCCTTACCGCCAGCCAATCCCTTACTGCCCTCCCAATCCCATACTGCCCTCCCAACCCTTACTGTCCTCCCAATCCCATACTGCCCTCCAATACCTTACTGCCCTCCAATCCCTTACTGCCCTCCCAATCCCATACTGCCCTCCAATCCTTACTGCCCTCCAATCCCTTACTGTCCTCCCAACCCTTACTGTCCTCCCAACCCTTACTGCCCTCCAATCCCTTACTGCCCTCCCAACCCTTACTGCCCTCCAATCCCTTTCTGCCCTCCCAACCCTTACTGCCCTCCAATCCCTTACTGCCCTCCCAATCCCTTTCTGCGCTCCCAACCCTTACTGCCCTCCAATCCCTTACTGCCCTCCCAATCCCTTACTGCCCTCCCATCACTTACTGCTCACCCATCATCCCATATGACCCACCCATCTATTACTGCTCATATCCCCTTGTTCCTATGATTCTTCCTATTCACTTTTTTCTTCTTATCTCTCTCATATCTTATTTTCCAGTTTTTTTGTGGAAGGTTTGCTACATAATTCAGTTACTGGTTGTCTGTATAAGACATGCTGATCCTCCCTCATCTGTCTCCACTCTCATCTTTTTTTTCTTCTCATCTCTCTCTCATTCCTTTCTTTTATTTCTCTCATCCCTCTCAGTCTATCATCTCAATCTTTTGCCACTATGTGATTCACTCCCCATCCTTACTGCTTTCCCTTCCCTTTCTGTCCTCCCATCCTCAATTGCGCTGCCAGCTTCTTACTACTTTCCTGTCCCTTACTGCTCTCCCTTCTCTTTCTGCCCTCCCATCCCAAATTGCCCTGTCAGCTCCTTACTGCTCTCCCGTCCCCTACTGTCCTGCAAGTCTCTTTCCAATACCGTATTGCCTTATCAGTCCCTGACTCCTCTCCCATCCCTTACTGCCCTCACATCCCCTGCTGCCCTACCAGCCCCTACCTACTCTTCCTTCCCCTACTGCCCTACCAGTCCATACTGCTCTCCCATCCCATACTGCCCTACCAGCCCCTTCCTACTCTTCTTTCCCCCACTGCCCTACCAGTCCATACTGCTCTCCCATCCCCTACTGCCCTACCAGCCCCTTCCTACTCTTCCTTCCCCTACTGCCCTACCAGTCCATACTGCTGTCCCATCCCCTACTGCCCTACCAGCCCCTTCCTACTCTTCCTTCCCCTACTGCCCTACCAGTCCATACTGCTCTCCCATCCCCTACTGCCCTACCAGCCCCTTCCTACTCTTCCTTCCCCTACTGCCCTACCAGTCCATACTGCTGTCCCATCCCCTACTGCCCTACCAGCCCCTTCCTACTCTTCCTTCCTTACTGCCCATCCTTGACTCCCATCCCCTACTACTTTCTCATTTCCTTTTCTTTGACATCACAGAATCAAAGACATGGTCTCTTATTTAAGATATCTACATCAATTTATAACAAAAGACATTTCAGCTATTTTCTATATTAAAGTTGCTGAAGTTATCTATTAAAGTATCTCATATTTCTGATGATATTATTGGATATTGCCTAGTTACAGATGTCTCAAGAATGCTTCTCAGTTAGTTTGTGCAAAACCAATAACACATCCTTGAATTGAAAACACAAATAAATAATTGAAGAGTCTTCATTCTTAATTGAAAGAAAAAAATCCACAAATATTTTAATGATAACACAGAAATGGTAAAAGTAATTATACCTGTTGTCATCTTATGCATCACAAAGCCTCACTGTAAAATGCTTCTGGTGTAAGCCAGTGCTGAATCAATTTGGGCATTGGACGATGTTATATCTTTGGAAAAACAATTATAATGAAAAATATGGCCTTTATGCTCAGTTACTGATAATGAATATAGAAATTTTGAAATTAAGATATAAATATTCTGGAGAAGTTGCTGGTATCTTGTTTGAGTTTCAATGTAACGTCAGCTTGACTAATATATAGATATAACATAGATAATATTCTGCACTTGGCTTATTTTGTGTGCTTGTAGATAATTTCTTTCTTTCCTCAGTATACTTCTGTATACCTTTAGTGTAAATATTACTGTAATGCTTTCTGTATTGCTTGCATAGTATCTCTTAATAGCTTCACTATCAACAGTACTTTCACAGACGATGATAAATTATTGTGTTTTGTTATTTTCCCATTTTGATTTTATTTATTATTTTGATTTTTCGGCAGCACATGCATAATGTTCAAGGAGGCAATCAACAGGGAATGACCTTCACCTCTGGAAACCACTCGCAGACATCAACATCCACAACATACGGGCAGTCACGATTTTAACCGTGGTCTTACCACAACTTCGTAGGTTTTGTGATTCCTGTATGTACCGTATGTCGAGCAATTACAAAGGGAGACAATGCTACACAAGTCATTCTATGAATGAGTTGCAGGTGCAATGCTTTCATCAGGTCACAAAGAACTAGTTGACTACATGTGTTTCATTAGTCGATGAACTGAACTCGGTAGTGCAGTCAAAGTTTAATCATCAAAACCAATTCTCTGGCTTAATTACTGGAGACCATGATTGGAGTGTAGCAGTAGTTCACCAGCTCATACTCCATCAGTCCAGCTTGTTTCAGGACTTAATGGGCATAGTACAGCATTACCTTAATCTGATTTCATATCCCTACTAACTCCATTGCTCCGTGGAGTATATGAATGTAATCATTGACATGAAACAAGGGTTCAACAAAGTGTTTCATTAGACCAGGAATACGATGGTCTATTAGAATTCAGCAAAGTGTTTCACCAGACCAGGAATACGATGCATCAGACCAGGAATACGATGCATCAGACCTGTAATATGATTGTCTGTTCAGATTCATCAGTCTATGATCAAGTATGACAATGCCAGATGGGAGCAAGAACACTATACTGATAAAAGACAACTGATTATTAAAAATATTGCGTATGTGAACTGTTTGAAAGATGATCCAACAGAAAGCCAAGAAGATGAAACAAAATGTATATTTTTTTCTGCCCCATTGTAAACATTGTACACCACAGATTAACAGATATATTATGTTTCACTTCTATATCTCACAACTAATTACTATCTAAATGAAATGCTGATAAAAGACAATTTCATCGTATCGCAACTGAAGATACGCTGGATGATCGTCATGACCAGAAACATGTTTGACGGTGATACAGTCTAGTTTTGTGTTGTGTATTGCTATCTGCTGGAAAAGATTTACAGAAATGGTCAGAGATTGTTATAAATTATACTATACATGGAATTTAATATCGTATATATATGTGCTAGATACATTTCCAATGGATAATGTGACAAATTTAAGGAGGGCTGTAAGATGATGTGTGAATGTGTATCAAAGGGAAAAATGTTTGGATGTGTATATATTACGTGAGAATTTAGAGATATTGTAATGTGTATGTGTATAATTGTTAATTAAGTATTGTAGTTGTTTCTAAAGACATCTTAATTAAACTCAATTCCAATATCGTCAAATTGTTCTTGTTTTCTCCTGCTTCAAAATTAACTACACTGTAACTAAGGGGAAAAATTAACGATCACCTGACCTCTTATCTTTGTTGACTTTCTACTTTCTTATTGTTGTACATTTTCTCTGATTTTCTCAGAATACTGCAATTAATAACTATATACACATGTACATATTGTACATGTAAATGAAAGCATTCATCACACTTTAGCTCAATATTTGACAATAAGTCTTTCTGGGGAAAAACAAGCTATTTTTAAACTATGCTAAATATTGAATTTTCTCTTGTAAAAGTGATTCTGTAGCCTGCAGTTTTGAATTTCAATAATCATCTAATTACAGAAAAATGTAAGAATACTGTCCATCATGAAAGACTGACGTAATGCTACATCCAGTCATTTCTTTTCTTTGTGTTTCTGATTTAGACTAATGGTATATTTCACAGCTGAATGAACAAAAGTTTGAAACTGTATTAGATATAGAAATGTCCATGGTGGTGAAGAGAGAGTGAATCCTAGAGGCTGGAAACCAGTTAGTACATGTAGTTATGCTGTGATCATTTTTATGGGATGACATTTCAGCATGTATTGCTATTTGATGCTGATTTATGTTGCTTTTATGCAAAAGGTCTATGGGGCCTGTATTAGTTCACTTGGTAGAGCATCATATTTTGCAAGATCAGGTGAAAATTTGTTTGAAGATCAGAATTTAGGTAGTGGTTTACTGTGGTAAGACTTACCGTAATTTCAGTTGCTTTGGATAGCATGCCATGTGCCTCCTGCATGTTGTTAGTACAGTAGCCACCAGTTACAATAAGTAAGCCTAATATAAACTGTTCATTTTCAAGTTAAAAGCTGGTACATAGAAAATTGAAATCAACTATTTGATATTTTAATTATAGAAGTCCTTGTTTTAATTTTAAGAATATATTTGAAATTGAAATACACTTTTTAATCAAACTGAAAACAAAATGAAAATGATACAAGAGCATTTCAAAGCAAATTTGCTTACTGCTCGGACTGGTGTCCAGGGCTGGAGTGCATAATACTTTATCTACCCTTGCATTCTGTCCTGCTCTGGCACATGCAGACCAGTGTCACTCTTTCACTGGACATTCGCTCCAAAACATCTGATGGAATATTATTATTACATTCTTAACGCCCGTCAACAAATTAAAGATCATTCGGGCCATCAAACAGTAAAACACTGCGATTCAAAAGGAAATACCATTAAACAAACCAAAAGGTAAGACATGTAATGTTACATCAAAACGTTCTCGAGTAGACAGAAGGTCACTGCAGTCCAATAAAAAATGTTTAACGGTGAATGGCTCATCACACCCTAAGCACCAAGGATTATCTTCACCTTTCAGCATATGTGATTATGTAAGGTATGTATGTATGTCTCGGTGGTTGTCTCTGTAGCCTGGAGACCATTAACCGATAACAGGTTTCACGGAGTGCAATTTGTTATTGGTATAGGTAATCCAATCCACCTGCCACTGAGCTTTTAAAACCTGTTTAATAAATGATTTAAAATCGGTAAAATGAAGTTAAAAAAAAAAAAAAAAAAACAGGTGGTAGCGATAAAGCTTCAATTGCGGCACGATCTGTTTTTTTTATTACCTGTTATTCCCATGTGCCCAGGAACCCAGCAAAAAAGTAATACGAAAGTTAAAAGCAAGTTCATGATATAGTATACTGAGAAGAAAAAGAAACGCAATTAGCAGAAAGTTAATATTGTAAATTAAATCCTTGACGTACACCCTTGAAACTTGACAAATGTGTGCATTTGAGTTAGGTCCCTATGATACCGTATTAAAATCACTGATGCGTAACTAAACTGCGCACGCCGCTTGTACAAAAGAATGAGAGACAAAAGCACGATATCTCGAACCCAGTATAAAGGATTGGTTCAAAATCTGTGTGTGCGAATCTTCGGACATATCCGTCTTGATTTCCAACATTTTAAGCATAAACAGTTCACCGTAAAAATGCCACGACTGTCCGAAGTTGACAGGGGTCGTGCCCTTGCACTTCTTATGAAAGGTACCCCGCAAAATCGGGTCGCTAATCAATTTGGAGTCCATCCATCGAACATTTGCCGTCTCATCCAAAGACTAAATGCCACCGGAAGGGTTGCAGACCTTCCCCGAAGCAGTCGCCCTCGTGTGACGACGCGTCGGCAGGATAGGTCAATGCGACTTTTGCACCTTCGCAATCGCTTTCTGACGGCCACCGAAACAGCAAGGAACACAATTGGGCGTCATCATGTTCCAGTTGATCCTCCAAAGACAGTGCGTACTCGACTGCGTGCCTTCCGTCTAAGACCGCGGCGGCCATATGTTGGACCACAGCTTAATGCGCGGCGACGTGCCAGACGAATGCAATGGCTGAACGCACATTCCGTAAGACGTTTCCCAATGCAACGTTGGAGAAGGATCCTGTTCTCAGATGAGTCCAGGTTTTCACTTTACCGGGCAGACGGCCGACGTCGTGTCTATAGACAGAGAATGGCCGCTTTGGAGGAGGATCAGTCATGGTATGGGGAGTGATTGCGCATGGTATCAAGACTCCTTTGGTCGTTATTCAGGGAAATCTTACGGCCGTCCGCTATAGAGATCAAGTCCTAGCGCCGCAAGTTGTTCCTCTAGTACAGCAGCATCAACTGACGTTTTAGCAGGACAACGCCCGGCCGCATGTAGCGAGGGTTTGCCGTGGTTATCTCGCAGCAAACAATGTCCCAACCCTAGACTGGCCCCCATACAGCCCTGACCTCTCCCCAATAGAACATTTATGGGACGAGCTGGACAGAAGGATAAGACGTAGGCCGAATCCTCCAACCAACGTCGCTCAGTTGGCGTTGGCGTTGGATGAGGAATGGAATCGTATACCAATGGGGAGGGTTAATAGCCCGATCAATTAAATGCACAAAAGAGTTCGTGCAGTTACTGCAGCTCGCGTGGGGCACACACGATATTGATGGGTCCAAAACGCACTTCATTTTGAGTGGGGTACTCTTGAATCAATGTCAAATTTGAAAGGTTTACTTTAAGTACACGAATGAAATTCTCGTAGATGACAGAGTGGTCAACTATCTTCCAGTTACACCATAATTACATTCTAAACCCCTTTTCTATTTCCCGTAGTTGACTTGGAAATTCCTAATTGCGTTTCTTTTACCTCTCAGTATATTAAGGTATTACGAATGAAAATATTTTCGATATTTCTATTGCTAAGAGTTTGTAGAACAGAAAGAGAGTCTGAATGGATAACAGCTCTCATTACTTTGTTTCTTTGAATATATTCAAGGGCGAGGTAGATAGCTCGCGCTTCTGCCGAGAATATTGAGGCGTTGTTCGGAAGCCGGCATCCATAGGTTTCATCTTGTGTAACCATGGCCGCAGCAACCTTATCATTATCTTTTGAACCATCAGTATATCAATGTAGAAATGTTTCATATTTTAACTGCAATTTCCAGAAGGATGAACGAATGGTGTAACTGTCTGTGTCTGATTTAACCATTTCATGATGTGAAAAGTCAACTTCAGGTGAATTCATGAGCCAAGGGTGGAATTTCTATCCTTCCAAATTACTGAATTTGGTTAACATCAATATTTGTGTTTTGTAAAAGAGCGTAAATTCGAATACCAAATGATGGAATGATTTTGGTTTGCCTTGAAACAGGTTTTAAATTTTGGATCAAATACAGGGGGAAAAGCAGGATTTGAATGGTTTGACATTAGCTGAATGGTGTATCGCAAAGCCAGTTTATTTCGACAGCTATATAGTGATGGTTCGTTAGCCTCTACATATAGGCTTGCTGTAGGTGTGGCCTTAAAAGCTTCGAGAGCGAGCCTGAGGCCTTGGTTATGAACAGTGTCTAATCATTTTAAATATGAAGGTCTAGCAGATCCATACACGAAGGAACCGTAGTCCAATTTCGATCTAATAAGGGCTCTTTAGAGTCTTAACAAAACTTTTCGATCAGCTCCCCAATTAGTATGGGTTACAACCTTTAGAATACTCAGTGCCTTAAGGCATTTGCCTTTAAGGTATTTTATGTGTGGAAGGAAGTACCGGATGAACGTACCTATATAGGGAAATTATTGACCACAATTCTCTGCAAAAACAAAGTATATTCTGGCCAGTGTTACAAAAAATGTATATTCTGGCCAGTGTTGCAAAACAAGCGGCCCATGGGCCTTAACGGTCTTCTGACATAAAATACAAGATTTTGAACTTATTTCACAAGGATTTAAGAATCAAGGGCACTCACTCAGCCACCACCTTGAAAGTGGGTTAAGGCTATTCATTTAAACAAACTTCGTAAACCTTCATCCCAGCATGCTACAGACCAAATATCATCACCCCGGGTGTTCTGATTATTCAGAGGATGTTTGAAGTAACAAACTTTGGCCAGTGCCATGTCATAATCATTTCATGCAAGTTTTGGCTCAATCGCACTGGTGGAACGTGAGTAGAAGTCGAAAATATGTTTTAAAGATGGCGGCCATCTTGGATTTCGGACCAACCCGAAATTAACAATCGTTGGTCAGGACCATGTCACGATCATTTCAGGTAATTTTCAGCTCAATGTCACAGGTAGAACTTGAGAAGTTGAAATTGTTTACGACGGACGACGCCGGACAAAAGGCGATCGCAAGAGGTCATCACACCCTTCGGGTCAGATGACCTAAAAATGTTTATTCTAGCCAGTGTTACAGAAAATGTATAATCTAGTCAGTGTTACAAAAAATGTATATTCTAGCCAGTGTTACAAAAAATGTATATTCTAGCCAGTGTTATAAAAAATGTATATTCTGACCAGTGTTATAAAAAAAATGTATATTCTGACCAGTGTTACAAAAAATGTATATTCTAACCAGTGTTACAAAAAAATGTATATTCTGACCAGTGCTACAAAAAATGTATATTCTAGCCAGTGTTACAAAAAATGTATATTCTAGCCAGTGTTATAAAAAAATGTATATTCTGACCAGTGTTATAAAAAATGTATATTCTAGCCAGTGTTACAAAAATGTATGTTCTGACCAGTGTTACAAAGAATGTATATTCTAGCCAGTGTTACAAAAAAATGTATATTCTGACCAGTGTTACAAAGAATTATATTCTAGCCAGTGTTACAAAAATGTATATTCTAACCAGTGTTGCAAAAAATATATATTCTGACCAGTGTTATAAAAAAATGTATATTCTGACCAGTGTTACAAAAAATGTATATTCTGACCAGTGTTACAAAAAATGTATATTCTAGCCAGTGTTACGAAAAATGTATATTCTGACCAGTGTTACAAAAAATGTATATTCTGACCAGTGTTACAAAAAATGTATATTCTGACCAGTGTTACAAAAAAATGTATATTCTGGTCAGTGTTACAAAAAATGTATATTCTGACCAGTGTTACAAAAAATGTATATTCTGACCAGTGTTACAAAAAATGTATATTCTGACCAGTGTTACAAACAAAATGTATATTCTGGTCAGTGTTACAGAACTTGAGCATTAAGGGTGAAATTATAGAATAACTAGGCATTCATGATCTCTCAAAAGTGTTGATATTGATTGGTTTTAGGGTACTGTTTTAACTTAACAAAAATGACAATACCTTACTCAAAACTCCTATTATCTGACTTGCAACTTGCACTCGAATTTGTCACTCCGCGGTTCTCGGTTTTAACAGAGACATAAAGATAGGTCACTGACCTCGTGTGAATACATTTTTTAAAAAAGGTTTAACGTTTTTGCAACAGCCATGTGAGGACAGGTGTCCAGAGGGGTGCTGAATGTGAGTCTGTGTTATCAATATCAGGCCCCTGTGCGTTTTGGTTATTGAAAAGAAATCTTTCAAAAAGTTAATCCCTGTGACTCTGAAATTCAGTCAAGATCATGTACTTGAACAAACCTGGAAGTCTGAATCATGCTAGTAGACTACAGACACAATTTCATTACCCTGTGCCTTTTGGATATTAAGACGAGTTGTTATAATTAGGAAATTAGCATCAAGATTTATAAAATAAAACATACGTTTGCAAATGAATGTGATGTTTATACCTCAACGACACAATAGAGCCTTCAAAAAAGACACAAGAAAATTCATGATTAAATGTGTTAAAACTTTTTTTTAGTTTACTCCAAAAATTGCATGTGATATTGCATTCAGTGTAAAACCGTGGCCGGCCTTATTCTTTCGTAATGTCTCTTATTAAAGTGTACAACACTGCAAATCCTGTTCTGTATGGAAGGTGGGTCTCATTTACACACTTATGTAAATTAAGGCAAGATTGTGTACCGAGAGGGACATATGAAACAGATGGAAAAGAAACTGCCTACATTGTATATCGCTTTGTAACGCTAATTAGCGAAGAAATTGTAGTGGACTAGCCTTGCTGTGTTTATCAACCATTTTTCTCCAAAAGTACCAAATCTTTTCAAAGTAAAGAATAGTAGAAAGCGTAATGATTTTCAAATTGATTGTGCTAATTTTTGTGACAAATAATTTCTTCTGGTGCTTATAAAACCAAAAAATAATCAATTAATTAATAAAAAAAAAACAAAGGGACTGAATGGTTAGATTTCGTCATTTTCCCACATGCGTTTGATTTCGGTCAAGCGTTGTAAAACTTAGAAATTAGATTCTTCACAAAATTATAACACCCTCTGAGAGAAACTGATAAAGATTAACAGCTTTTAACTTAGGCTAGTCGACACCCGCCGTTGCCATGTTTACCACACATCGCTGCTTTGATTGGAGATAGTCGAGTTCATCACGTGACCTTTCGGAGCCTCGTTTTTACCTGCCGTTTTGATATGATTTTTTACTATGTTTAATAATGTAATTAGCCAAAACTTAATTTGCCACACATGTTTCAATTCTTACTTTTCAAAATGACATCTTGTTTTACGCTAAACGCGTGAAAGGGCGAAAAAATGAATTTGAATTAATCTAAATTCAAAATTGCATAGGCATAGCTATTGTTTAAACACTCCCGGAACGATAATGACATGAATTCGCGTTGGGTCACTCCTATTTATTTTATTTTTAGTTATGCAAACTTTAAAATATCATAATTAATAGAAAGTGCATAATTTTTTTAAAAGATATTTAAATGTTATAATGGTTTTTTTTTATCAATTATGCCATGAAATGAATATCTAACCGTTTAGTCCCTTTAAGCGATTCACAGCTAAAATAACATCCTAAATATTTTGTATAACATTCAGCCCTAGATATGAAGAGATTCGTTTTTAAATAAATGGCATTTAAAGCTGATTAATTTTCCGATTGACTGGTATAAGTTTTGTGATACGCCAAAATGATTTATCATTATTATTTATGTTACAAAAATGAGATTCTCTTCTCACTGGCCGACAAAATGGCTCTGGTCATGAAGGTCAGTGCAAAGTTCACGCTAACTACATATACAGTTAAGGTTCACATCAAGGCAGATAAGATAACAGTGATGAAGGAGTGGGTTCTTTGTAAGGCGTGAACAAGCACAAAACTAAAAACAACACGGAAGTCTCCACTGTAATAAGTTTCTTATTTCCCTATATGGCACGTGCCTGATTTCGATAAAACCATTCCTATGTTGGAGTTCTCTCTGTATAAGAACTAATTATATAACCAGCGTTTGGGATATTTTGATGATCTGTTCTCTCCGCTTTACGTTGTATCCGCAAGAGATATAAATTAAACTTAAGTGTTACGACACTTCCCCTCTGCTTCCCTGTACTCCGGAACCTGCTGATCACGATACGGCTGCGGCTACTATAGTGGAAAGCATACCATTTTAAGATGGAAGAAATTTGAACACTGCAGCATTTAGTATCATAGCGGTTTACTTGTGTGATCTGTTATTTTTCTAATGGTTTGATACGTGCCATAATCTTTCATACAAGTGCATAATAATAATCAAAGAAATCAATTTGTTCTTTAATTCTTTTTTTCAAAATCTACAGTGATATCAATTTTTAAGTCAAAAGGGCTCACGAGAGATGTGCGTTTCCGGGCTAATCACGGTCGATCCCAAGGCTATCTATCCTTTTGCTTACCAACATATTACTTTACAAATTTATATCATCTAACAGTTTATCATTTCCCAAAGTAAAATGTTAAAAGCGTGTATGTGTATATTCCTATGGACACCAAGAAAGATAAAATTTAGCGTTGGACTTACAGATCTATAAAGTCGTTCAACAGTAACAACCTTGACCAATATCAAAATCGCACGCGAAATAACAAGAGGAAATCTTGGAAGAAATTCCTACAAGTTATCGAGAGAACAAGTAACTTATTTTAACCGTATCTCAATAGCTATGTACATCGAAACCACACAGAATGAAAAGCTGTCACTAATATAATATTGTTTCGACTGAGGTGTCGGTCACTAAACAGAATTCTATCGTCAATTTTTCGTTGTTTACAGATCTGCTTAATTTTTTGATAATTTCAATCTACTTTTTAGATATGCTTTGAAACAGAAAAAAAACAGACTACGTAACCCTGTCGTGAAATACGATGAAAATAGACGTTTACATTTTGCAGGCCTCATATACCTTTTTGTTTATCGTTCAGAAGTTGACTATCGACTACTTTGGCCTCCTTGCTCCCGTTTGAATGACCTTGACATTACATTAAATTTAGGTTTCAGAGATCGTCCCAAGCGATGGCCGGTGCGAGCGATCATGAGAATTTTTTCGAGGGAACAGAGAAATTACTGGAAGTATGGTTTTCCTCATCCTCGGACAATGAGCATCATGATCTAAGAAATATACAAAGGTATGAAATATTCGCTGCCGCTGAGCAAAACTATATTTGTCGTATTTGTCACCGCTGGAGCAATCTTTGAATTGCTGATAGGATTGGTAAATAACAGTACTAGTCCTAGTACTGTCAGTAGGAGGCATTTATTTATGTACAAGTATGTATTATCTACTGTAACTGCCTTTCAGAAACCGGGAGGATATTTGTTATAAATCATTTACGTTTGATGTTGTCAACTTTACTATTTATAAGTAATTCATTGTGCGATTAATAGCCTAGACCATGTGTAAGGCTTCGATGTACCTCATGTATAACGCCACACAAATTATATAGTTGACGTTAAAGTTATGTTTCAATAACTCTCCCAGTCGTGAAACTTGGTAAATAAGTGCATTATAGTCATGTTAGCAACATACCAATTGATGTCACTGACTTTATTGAGTATTAATTTAAAAGATGATTTCTGAAGACGCTTTATAATACTTGTTAACAGTTTTTAGATAGACCAGAGACATATATAACACATATGATATATACGTCTCTGGATAGACACAGTTTCAGTAAGATATTGATTCAGTCATTGGTCGACATGAATGTGATTTCATTTTAAAAATACAATTTGTTTTTTTTTTGAAAACTAATGAAAATAGCTTGTGTGTGAGCTTACATAACCTTTTTGAATTTATTTTCATGTATTTTTGAAAACAAGAAATATGAAATATGCCCTGTACTGTAGTATTGAAGCACCAGAAGGGTCTTACACGGGGGGAAACCAGCGTCCATGGAAAACTAAAATGTTCGGGTAGGTGACTTGGCCCAATCTGCAAGTGCATAAAAAGGGAGAGTACATTTATACAACTGTGCCCCTGCTTGTTTGGCAATCTCCAACCCCAGAGAAATGACCATTGTGGAGCATACTAGCACTGACCAACTTAGTGTACACAAAGGTAACAAATGGACTAACAAGTATATTTGATCTATAACTATGGGTATTGTCTAGATTTGTCCCTTGCAAGCCTGTTTTTGTTGTTGTTTATTTTTAGACAGGACTTGCAAATAATATATATTGAAGTAGTAGTGCTCAAAACTTGTTCAATGACAATCTGTATATAGTGAAATAAAACATCACACTATTCCTGATACATGAGCTAAAAAGGTATAGAAATTTTTATAACTTCATTCATCCAAAATGGATTATTTTCAGCAGTTGGTTTTATCATTAGCCTTGCTTGGCACATTAATATGTGTTGTTGTTAAACATGAATACATGCAGTCTAATGGATATTTCACATAAATTTTTGACAGCTGTCATAGAGTATGAATTCATCTTAACTTATTAGGTCAGCAAAATGTATAGAAATTTTTATAACTTCATTCATCCAAATAGATTATTTTCAGCAGTTGGTTTTATCATTAGCCTTGCTTGGCACATTAACATGTGTTGTTGTTAAACATAAATACATTCAGTCTAATGTATTTTTCACATAAATTTCTGACAGCTGTCATAGAGTATGAATTCATCTTAGCTTTTTAGTTCAACAAAATGCCCTGTCATTGATCATGATGTGAGGGAAAATGATAACTTAAGATATAGTTCAACCAAAAACCACTTAAAACCGTGAAATGGGCTGAAGTTAACTCCAGACCATTATTTGGACTATTTTTTTTTTTTGTAGTTGATGGCATATTCACATGTTTATACATTTGTTGCATTCAAGCACCGCATGACACAATAGATAGTTGCTATATAGAGTCTAATATGTTTTGTTATGACTATCAATCTGTCAAATAGATATCAGTACTTGTACTAACAAAATTTACATGCTTTATAGCTAGATATAAAAACAACCCATAACTTTAGCCCACTATCATCAGTTGATGAGCTATTGAAATCACCTTGCACCAATCAACTGTCCATTGCTCTGTCTGATGTCTGTCCATAAACAGTTCTTGTTACTGCTATCTATTGAGAAGGACTGAGTGGATATTTACCAAACATTTGGCATAAGGAATGATTAAAAAATGAAAATGGCCATGTTTGATTTTGACAAGAAATTTTGTTGATGTTATGGATCATTCTCAAATACCATATGTAGGTTCCCCATGCTCCCTAGCAATATGTCTTTTTGATTTTGAGAATGATATAAAAAAAATGGCTGACAGGTGGCCATCTTGGTGATAACCTGATTCTGATACCAGGAATGATTAAGTCAAATATGGCCCAAACCTGTTTGATTAATGGGAAACAGGGATGTCAGTTTTATTTGTGGCTACCTCAATCATTGAACAATGAACATCATTCTGGTAATCCACTGCATGCTGTCTACAGAAAATGGGAAAAAGTGTGTCTGTTGTGCAAAATGATACAATCAAGGAAAGTCCTTGGTCGTGATATCCCGAGAAGCACAAATTGCTCTCTTACACACTAGAAAGTATCAAGTCAGATTTTTGACCTGAGGTTGCACTATAGCTCAAAACTCTGTTGAGCTGTCATAACTTTCGTAGTTTTTTATAATCCGGGAAACATTTCATCACGACCTTGTATATGTACATAAAGCATTTTAGGTACACGGCCAGAAGTCAGCACAACAACCCAAACATTCATCAGATGTTTGTACTCAGGAGCCAAAAATGACTGATGCAGACGCATTCAGACCTGTAGCAGTGCAACAGCTGTAAAATTAAAAGAGTATGACATCATGCTGCTTTGTTTCAGAACGTATGTGCTACTGAACTTCATTAGAATTCTAATCTCACAAAATGTAATAAAGATATAAAAAACCAAATGCCGTTATTATTTAGTAACTGTAAATAGTGTAATGTGTGTTTTCTGCCAAAACTACTTCACAAATATTATCTAGACTGACCTTACTCTTGCTAACATGAAAATGAGAGAAAATCTACAAATCTACATGCCACATGCAGTACACCCAAGCCTGAATATTGGTTGCAATTTTTGCTGGACAGAGTATAATTGGTTCTTATGCCTTTGCATGACAGTATGGTTAATGTATCATTTATTCCCTGCTGTACTTGCTAAACTATAAGCCCATGCCTGGCAATAACCCCATGCATACTTATTGCTGTAAAGTTAGATTATTAAACAAATGCATGTACATTTCTTTGTAATAATGTAAGCACAGTTCATCTTTGTGTTAGATTTAATGTGTTCAGGGTCCTTGGATATATAGCAGGATAAACATTGTAGCATGTTTTAAATATTTATTGAAAGAATTAATTTTTTCAGTCAGTTTACTTCTCACTTTTCAGCATAATGTTAAGATTTTTTTTACCAAATTTATGACTGTAAACAGAGTCTGAAGTTTTCTACCTCTGAGTCTATAAGTACAGTTTTCATCCAAGTGTCATAAAGTCCATTAATGCTGAATTCACCACAGTCTTGCAACCAGCAAAACATTTATAAAATTTCTATTTATATACAATATTTTATGGGAGTTTAAATTTTCAGTGAGATTGGTAATTTTCCTAATTATGGACGGTACGCTTGATTTCATATGACAGGACATGGTCTGTTGATCAACAGTAATACGGATAGTTATGTCAGTATACTTTATGTAAATATGTTTTTAAAACCTTTTAAAATGTCTGATCACAGTTTGTATAACTCATGAATTTCTTACAGTACTGTACATACATTAACTATACCATATTCATTCTGTGGCCAGACAGAGCCAAGCTGGCAACCCATTTACTGCTTACTTATAAGTCAGGGTTTGGGCTTAATAGGTATTACAGGGGAATAAATGACATTAGTTTATAATTTACTGAATATCAATACATTGAATGGTATTACCAGGAATGGGCTTACTGCTGAAAATATTATATCAAGTTTTTAATGCATGAAAAATTCATCTGTTTAAGAATAGACCTCTTCTTTGTCTTTTTTTCAGGACATTGTCTGATTTAATTGTCACCACAGCGGTGATGCATTGATGATCATTGCATAATTAATGCACTGTGCCAGTGCTTAATTGTGATCATTACAATCTTTTTTACAGTTTGAAATAGTCACTCCTGTGTGCTGTAGACAGAAATATCAGCATTCTTGATTATTGGTATTTTTGAAGTTAGCTTTTGGCAAAGTTTTAACTGAAAAAGACAAGCTTCATTTGAAAGTTATTTGTTATATCATGTATGGTTGACGGATTGTATTGAATTTTATGAAACTTTGTTTATTTTACAACAATTGTGAAGTAAGTTCTATCAAATCATTAGCTAGTTGATAGAACTTTTTCACAAGTGTGACATATTAAATCTAAAGTGATTACAATGAAGCATAACTCATACTTAAATTGGAAGCTGATGTATGGTTTGGTTGTATCTTGTTAACTGGTATTCAGAGCATAAAATATTATTCTTTGAACTTATTCTTTTTCTTGATGGTCTTACGCAACGTGAATCTTTTGTTATGAAATAACTTGAGGTAATTCATATGAAATAACTTGAGGTAACACTACATTTATAAATAAGTAATAGATGGGTGATTTTTCATTGGTTATGACAATAAATTTGAAAGAAAAAAATAACAATACATAATGTCATCACTTCTGTACATACACTGTAATATGTAGTCTGGATGTATTGTTGTAACTTAGATGTTAGAAAAAACATCCCAAGTCAGATTTTTGTTTTAATTGGACCTGTTGGTGGGCTGGTGATGGGAAAGTTTCTTTAGGTCAGACTTAAAGTGCTATTAATGTACTAATTGAATGCATGGTACATGTACAAGTGCTGGCAACTGCAGGTGTAGATATATATGCCAATAACTGGAAGCTTAAAGATCTACAGACTTTTGAAACGCATCTGCACCGACCATTTAAGATGGCTATAACATGCGTATATATATACTACATACCCCATATACTCCACCATTATTAGGCATTGCATACAAATGTTCTACTAATGACTTTCCTCAAATGTGTCAATAAATTATATATTTTTTGACATTTTGTTTACAATATTAATTATATATTGTTCTTGTTTTTCCTGAAATATTGTTTCAGATTTACAGGATGGAAATTTTGGTTTATTTTCTGGAAATAGCTGAAAATTCCTCTCAATCTCCAATTTCAGGAGTCATGTATGTAAAGTTGTATAAAAAAAAAAATTATTTTATGGAAATTTAGTTGTATGTTATGATAGTGATACATAATTTATAATCAGTTGAAGTTGATGATTTAAAATGGAATTATCTTCTGGCCATGAATATCAAGTAGGAGATAAAGGGACATTTCTTTGCATACATACTTGTAACACAAAACTTATCCTTGTCGTTATCAGGTAAGAGATTTAGGGATGTTGGGACTGTCTGTGTGTAATACACATACTGTACTTGTAACACAAAACTTATCCTTGGCGGCACTCTAGCAGCTTAACACTAATAAATGAAATTATATCTCAGACAAGCTAAAATTTCAGAGTAAAGGTCATCATTACTATTCTTAAAAATTCCTTGTAAGGTAAGGTAATTTCTTCACATTCTTAAAGAAGTAAGGAAAGAATATGTTTTAGATATAGAGTATTTGTGTTGTGGTATCACATTCTGAGCTTGACAGTAAGGTTAAATGATTTTAAATATATGACATACCGTACATATATATATATATTTCTTTCCAACAATAAAGATAGTGTGAAAATTTTCATCTTTAGCTTATGTTGTTGAGTTTTTTTTTTTTATTTCTTGGGACATAGTGATGGATCCTTTTCAAATTTCACATACATGTAGATTTCCAATAGGCCCTTTTGTTTTGTGAGTTTGGCTTTTAGGACTGATCCAACATAAAAATGGCTGATAGTGGCCATCTTGGATTTTTGTCTATTGAAATTTGTTAGGCAAGATATTCTTTGAGAAGTATAATGCCGATTGAATCAATCTGAAATTTCATATAGAATCAATAAATATGTGATGGTGGATGCCAAATTTGTCTAATGATCTTTTGTTCAATATGTTTACTATATATTTTATGATTAATTGATGTAAATAAATATTAAAAATCTAATTATTAAATTACAGGAAGGACTGGGAGGAACTGCTAGGTATTGTGAGATGTGAGATCCTAAGCAAGACATCAAACTCCGACATGGATGCCTACGTCCTTAGGTAGGTGGCACTTTAAAAGTGGCTAATCTAGACAAATATCAAGGCAGCAGGTCTAAATAGACTTTTGTACTCTAGATGTCTAGGCAGCATTTTAAATAGACTATTGTATTCTAGTTATCTATGTGGCATGTCAAAATAGACTATTGTAATCTAGATATCTATGTGGCATTTCAAAATAGACTTTTGTATTCTAGATATTTATGTGGCATGTCAAAATAGACTTTTGTATTCTAGATGTCTAGGCAGCATTTTAAATAGACTATTGTATTCTAGTTATCTATGTGGCATGTCAAAATAGACTATTGTAATCTAGATATCTATGTGGCATTTCAAAATAGACTTTTGTATTCTAGATATTTATGTGGCATGTCAAAATAGACTTTTGTATTCTAGATGTCTAGGCAGCATTTCAAATAGACTATGGTATTCTAGTTATCTATGTGGCATGTCAAAATAGACTTTTGTATTCTAGATATCTATGTGGCATTTCAAAATAGACTTTTGTATTCTAGATGTTTATGTGGCATGTCAAAACAGATTTTTGTATTCTAGATATCTTTGTGGCATTTCAAAATAGACTTTTTGTATTCTAGATATTTATGTGGCATGTCAAAATAGACTTTTGTATTCTAGATGTCTAGTTGGCATTTCAAATAGACTATTGTATTCTAGTTATCTATGTGGCATGTCAAAATAGACTTTTGTATTTTAGATACCTTGGTGGCATGTCAAAATAGACTATTTTATTCTAGATATCTATGTGGCATTTGAAAATAGACTTTTGTATTCTAGATGTTTATGTGGCATGTCAAAATAGACTATTGTATTCTAGATGTCTAGTTGGCATTTCAAAATAGACTATTGTATTCTAGATATCTAGGTGGCATTTCAAAATAGACTTTTGTATTCTAGATGTCTAGTTGGCATTTCAAATAGACTATTGTATTCTAGATATCTAGTTGGCATTTCAAAATAGACTTTTGTATTCTAGATGTCTAGTTGGCATTTCAAAATAGACGATTTTATTCTAGATATCTATGTGGCATTTGAAAATAGACTTTTGTATTCTAGATGTTTATGTGGCATGTCAAAATAGACTATTGTATTCTAGATGTCTAGTTGGCATTTCAAAATAGACTATTGTATTCTAGATATCTAGGTGGCATTTCAAAATAGACTTTTGTATTCTAGATGTCTAGTTGGCATTTCAAATAGACTATTGTATTCTAGATATCTAGTTGGCATTTCAAAATAGACTTTTGTATTCTAGATGTCTAGTTGGCATTTCAAAATAGACTATTGTATTCTAGATATCTAGGTGGCATTTCAAAATAGACTTTTGTATTCTAGATGTCTAGTTGGCATTTCAAATAGACTATTGTATTCTAGATATGTAGGTGGCATGTCAAAATAGACTTTTGTATTTTAGATACCTTGGTGGCATGTCAAAATAGACTGTTTTATTCTAGATATCTTTGTGGCATGTCAAAATAGACTATTTTATTCTAGATATCTAGGTGGCATTTCAAAATAGACTTTTGTATTCTAGATGTTTATGTGGCATGTCAAAATAGACTTTTGTATTCTAGATGTCTAGGCAGCATTTTAAATAGACTATTGTATTCTAGTTATATATGTGGCATGTCAAAATGGACTATTGTAATCTAGATATCTATGTGGCATTTCAAAATTGACTTTTGTATTCTAGATATTTATGTGGCATGTCAAAATAGACTTTTGTATTCTAGATGTCTAGGCAGCATTTCAAATAGACTATGGTATTCTAGTTATCTATGTGGCATGTCAAAATAGACTTTTGTATTCTAGATATCTATGTGGCATTTCAAAATAGACTTTTGTATTCTAGATGTTTATGTGGCATGTCAAAACAGATTTTTGTATTCTAGATATCTTTGTGGCATTTCAAAATAGACTTTTGTATTCTAGATGTTTATGTGGCATGTCAAAATAGACTTTTGTATTTTAGATACCTTGGTGGCATGTCAAAATAGACTGTTTTATTCTAGATATCTTTGTGGCATGTCAAAATAGACTATTTTATTCTAGATATCTAGGTGGCATTTCAAAATAGACTTTTGTATTCTAGATGTTTATGTGGCATGTCAAAATAGACTATTGTATTCTAGATGTCTAGGTGGCATTTCAAAATAGACTATTGTATTCTAGATATCTAGGTGGCATTTCAAAATAGACTTTTGTATTCTAAATGTTTATATGGCATGTCAAAACAGACTATTGTATTCTAGATGTCTAGGTGGCATTTCAAAATAGACTATTGTATTCTAGATATCTCGGTGGCATTTCAAAATAGACTGTTGTATTCTAGATATTTATGTGGCATATCCAAATAGACTATTGTATTCTAGATGTCTAGTTGGCATGTCAAAATAGACTATTGTATTCTAGATATCTAGGTGGCATTTCAAAATAGACTGTTGTATTCTAGATATTTATGTGGCATGTCAAAATAGACTATTGTATTCTGGAGGTCTAGGTGGCATTTCAAAATAGACTATTGTATTCTAGATATCTAGGTGGCATTTCAAAATAGACTATTGTATTCTAGATATCTAGGTGGCATGTCAAAATAGACTATTTAATTCTAGATATCCATGTGGCATGTCAATTTTCAATCACAACATTGACAGATAAAGTTATCACCAGTTAAGTTACAACTTTAAGTTTGAAGACATTTTATCATGTAGAAAGTTACAACATTATGTTTAAAGACATCATCATGTAGATATATAACATGAAATAGTAAGGGGGAAAAAGTACAACCTAATAAAATTCAAGTCATATAACAGATATTCATCTAAGAGTAAGGAGAAAAAGGTAGTGTTTACGATTTAATACAAAGTTTTTGTGTATTTTGGACATTCTTGATACAGTGAAAGCAGCATGTTTGTGACCAAGGAGCGATTTATCCTGAAAACCTGCGGGAAAACCACTCTTCTGTTAGCCATCGAGCCCTTACTTAGACTGGCCAAGAACAAATGTGGATTAGATACAGTCTTTGTATGTATAAATTTATAACATTTCCTTAGAGATATGGCTTACTGTAAGATTCTGCAATATTTCCTTAGCAACACATATGTGTAGTTTTGGCAATAAAAAACTTTGATGTATTTAAATGTTAGTGTAATAGAAAATATAGCTGATTGACTTTTAATTCATCAAACACCCAACATTACAAATTAAAAAAATTATAGAAAATTCTTTCACGCTGTAAAAAAACAATTCCTATTATAATGTTACCTTTTTTGTAGGACATTTTCTATTCAAGGAAGAAGTTTGCACGGCCAGAGCAACAGCACAGTATCCATCGAACATTTGAAGATGAGGTAAAGGGAAGACAACTTTGGAATATTGACTTATGTTATTGAAAAAGAATGATTTTCATACAAGTTATTCTTTATTATGGGGTCACAGGTGAAATTAGACAAGGCTTTTACCGTAAATTGAAGCTTTTATGAATCAGAATTTTTTTTTACTTGCAATGTTCAAATTGTTTAAGTGGGGATATTGTGATGTTAAGACTACAAATGTTTCCCTCCCTTTAGTATTGTATGTAAAACCATCATCTGGAAGTACAGGTTTTAAGAGAAAAATTGTAAACCCTTTATAAGACTTATACCTCTAAAATTTTCGACAAAATCAGGAAACATCCAACTTATTTCAGGTCTGCAGTACTTTGATAGTGCTGACAAGCATGAGTAGTAGTGTGGTGTCATATTCACACTGATTTAATTGTCTCGACATTAAAGAGTATATCCAAAGCAATATGATATCCATCACAAAAGATTGTGACTCTACTGATGTGAAATCCTGTACTATTTATAGAGAGTGACTATCTAGTTACTTCTGTGAGATCAAGGTTTCTGATTCCTCATCCAGATATAAACAAACTTGTGTTCTGATTAATTTTTAGGTCGGCCACCTCGATAAAATCTTTAAAAGTAAGTATTGCTAAAGTTTATATCTATAATAATATACAAGATACTTTATTATAATGTGGCTATATCATGATTGTTAATAAATGATAGATGTATAAATATCAGTTCCTGAGACTGAAACACTATATGTATTACATACGTATAATGTGAAATTAACTTCAAATGTACAATCAATGACAAATTGAATACATTTTTGCAAGCTTCATTTAAATTTTTTGAAAGGTTACTATTATTAAGTGAATTTTTCCGTACAGTGTTTATTTTAAAGTTTGTGTACTTTCACTAATTTGTAGATGGTGCAGCATACACACTTGGACGTATTAACAGAGATTGCTGGTAAGTCTGAAAACTTGTAAGTTGATATCAATACGGGAAAAAGTTGTCTTTTGTCATACTATTTAAACATTGAACCATGATATTTTAAGTACCAAAAATAAAACTATTTTTTATCAAAATCTTTCACCCAATAAAGCATATAAAAAATGTACTTTTGAAATGAAAGCTTATGTACTTTAGTGATTTTCAATATTGAAATAATTATAAAAAATGTTAAGAGATTGAAGAAGTTTTGATCGATATGAGAGAGCAAACATATTGATTGAAGTATTGACTTTAAAAAGAATTGCTTGCTAAGAATATCACATCTAAATTTTTTCTGTTGATTGTTAATGACTTGCTTTCTACTGAACAGGCATCTGTATACACTAGATGAGGAAGGAGTCACCTTGCCAGACCAGACTGTGGAAATATCCTTTAAGGATTATGTTCTTGAAATATAAATTTTTATGGTCTTTAAATAGCTAGTATCTAATTTGAGGAAATAAACCATAAGGTTACTTATGTGATACTGCGGCATCTGTCGTCCTTCCATCTGTCCGCCTGTCCGCCTGTCAGCAATTCCTACAAATCACTATAAGCGACAGAGCAGATTTTGACAAAATTGAATCAAATGCATTCTTTGGGAAAGGGGATTCATTATTGTATTAAAGTATTAACTCTTCTTTATTAGAGATTTCGCCCTTTCAAAGTAACTTGTTGAAAAAATTTTCACCTTATTTTTAAAAAAAAAGAGAATATTCTTTGTGTGTTTTTTATGAATAACAGTTATATCTAATTTACTGGGATTGAAACTTTCATTACATTTTTCACTGATATGGTAAAACCACGAAAAAATATCAATATCTAACCCATTCATTTAAATATAACTAATTTCTATCACTGAAAAGCTGTTCATTAAATTTTGTCTGTCCTTTCATTGATGTCAGTTTGACTTCTGACAGTTTTTGGTCTGTCTATCAAGGTATAGAAATAGATAATGTGGCAAATTTCTCCTTGACTTGGTCACCTGTTAATGTGGGATATGTGTCGAGAGAAGATGGCCATTTTCACACAGGAAGTCTCGAAGTCAGCTGCTCAGGCAACCAAGGTGAGTGCAGGAGAAAAAGTCCAACAAAAATCGGAGTATTTTTGTTATTCCAAGGTCAAGTCTGAGTATAGTTGTCAACCTTGGTATTATTCCAAAGATAAGTCTATGAATATTTAACATTCAGAGGTCAAGTGTGGCAATCCCAGGTCGAAGTTTGAGTATATTTGTTATCATTCCTAGGTTAAGTATAGTCAGTATTGATGAAAGGGTGAGACAGAGTATAGTCATTATCATTGTAAGGGTGAGTCCCTTATATATTATTTAACAAATGTATTTTGTAGGACTCTGGCATATCTGATATTATACCTGGAGTTCAGATTGATGACTTCCTGTTTGAGCCTTGTGGGTATTCTATGAATGGTCTGTTACCAGGGGTAAGTCATTACAAATTAAAGAAACAGGAGCATTTGTGAAAAAATAAGTTTAGTTATCAATCATGAAATATTTCGTTTTTGTGATTTTCTATAAATGTGTACTCCTGCCTGAAGACATCTCTGATTTATATTGATCTAAAGACTCATTGAGAAGAAATATCTTTCTTGACAAGTTTTGAAGAATGGTTTATTCTGTGCAGGGTTACTATATCACCATCCATGTGACTCCAGAGCCTCACTGTTCCTACGTCAGCTTTGAAACCAACGTTCCCCAGGTAAATCTACTCAATATACCATAACTGGTTTCTTGATAGCACAGACACAGATACATGTTTTTATAGAATATGTGTATGAATTATGATTTATGCATCCTAATAGCAGAAATATTGTCTTAATTTATGATACGAGTCAGAATATCACAACATATGCAAAGAAGACAGAAAATCTTAATGAATATTCATGCTATTTTCTATATTTCAGGAATCCTATCATATGCTGATTGACAAAGTTCTGTCCACGTTTAGACCGGGCAAGTTCCTTATGACAGTCTTTGCTAACAAGGTACATGATTACAGCACTATAGATAATGTAGTTGTACAAAAAGGGACCTCTGGAACATATTTACACCCCTGTCATTTTATGGGGACATATTGGAATTTCAAATGTCCATCTGCTCTGTCCCGTGCTGCAACAATAACATTTCTTGAGAACCTCCTGAATGATTTGGTTCATGTTTGCCCCACAGTAATAGAACATCCAATTCTACACCTTATTATAATGAGGTAGTCATCGGTTCAGAGTTAAAGGGTCAAAGGTCACATCTGACAACTTTCACAAATTCATCAATGATAATCATATGCATTAGAGTGGAGATATTTTCTAGTTTTCTGAATATTATTCCTTTAAATATACAGGTATATATAACAATGTTTCCATGCGGATTCTTGTAAAGATTTTCTGCTTATTCCAAAATTTCATTTCTGGTTTACCAGACAAACCTGTCCTTATGATGACTATTTCATTGTCCTGTAGTAAGCCCTCCCCTTACTCTACACGCATACTGTTTTGATCTTTTTATGGGATTTTTTGAGATATGATTTTCAAATATAGCTTTTCTATGATTACTTATTAATCACATTTGTAGGCTTTTCAATGTTTATTTTCTTATTTTGGAGCTTAGAAGACTGTCAGTTTTTGGCTCTAATTTGTCCACCAGAAATGGTAGTTTCATATATATCTATGGATTCAAGCTATTAATTAGAAATGGAGGCTATGCACTTTCAGTTTTGTTGTCTTGCCAATGAATATTCTAAAAATTTGGAAAGTGCTCATATTTTTTTTATTATATTTATTTTATTTTTGCATTTTTTCATTGTATGTACACAAAAAAGTTCACACACACACGCCCTTACATACATACATACATATGTCCAACATGTATCATCATACACATTATCATCACATACATCATCATTAAACATGTATCATCATACACATCATCATCATACACATCATCATTAAACATGTACCATCATACACATCATCATTAAACATATATTCTCATACACATCATCATCATACACATCATCATTAACATGTATCGTCATACATATCATCATTAAACGTATTATTATATACATCATCACCATACACATCACAATTAACGTGTATCATCATACATATCATCATCATACAACACATCACCATTAACATGTATCATCATACACATCATCCTCATACACATCATCATTAAACATGTATTACCATACACATCATCCTCATACACATCATCATTAAACATGTATTACCATACACATCATCATTAAACATGCATGTATTATTATACACATCATCACCGTACACATCATCATTAAACATGCATGTATTATTATACACATCATCACCATACACATCACCATTAACATGTATCATCATACATATCATGTATGTATTATTATACACATCATCCTCATACACATCATCATTAAACATGTATTATCATACACATCATCATTAAACATGTATTATCATACACATCATCATTAAACATGTATTATCATACACATCATCACTTACATGTATTATCATACACATCATCATTAAACATGTATTATCATACACATCATCACTTACATGTATTATCATACACATCATCCTAATACACATATATATCATCATTAGCATGCATCATCATACACATCATCACTAACATGCATCATCATCATCATCATCATCATCATCATCATCATCATCATCTACGGATTTGTCAAATTGTGAGTGTTCATCATATATATAATGTACAGCATAAATAATCAACTTTTTTTATATTTATTTTATTTTTTGCATTTTTTCATTGTATGTACACAAAGAAGTTCACACACACACACGCCCTTACATACCTACATACATACATACATATAAGAAAAAAGGAGAGAAGAGACAGATTATGATAGAAAATGGTTAGATAGAGGAGAGAAAGAAGGCAGATGGCTAGAGAGAGGAAGAGAGAAAGAAAGCAGATAGGGAAGGAAACAGGAAGGAATTCAAGACTTAAATAAAACTATATAAAGCAGATGGTGATTTTAAATAAAGTGCTCATATTGATTTTTATTATCATCACTACGATTGATCTTTTCTGTCCACAGGCATCTCTGGCTAAAGACAACCATAAGATGATGGCAGAGAAAGAAGTCAAAGGTTACGTCCGTAATGACCATCAGCTCTGTTTCTTTAAGAACTACAATCTGACCTACTCCTTCTTCACCAGGCCAGTGATCTAGGATCTAGCTTGTGGGAATGTCTCGTTAGCCATCCCCAGCCCGACACACCACCCTGACTGTGTCCAGTGCTCCATGGAGAGACTTTCCCCGTTACCTAGCAACATGTGTGCTTTTTTTATTTTGGTGTTAATTATTATTGATTTTGATGTTAATGATATTGTGTTTTTGTGGATAACTAGAAAAAATAGAAAGAAATACAGACTTCTGTTCTCCTTCCTGACAAGGAAGTTGAGATAAATAGGCTCTTTTCATAAAGAGTGTTAAATCTTGGGTAGTTTTTATTCCAATACACATGACAGATATTATTAATAATGAGCTCTGTGAGCTTTGTAGCAAATCTTAGCCATGTAATGATTTATATAAGTTTTCATATCAGGAAGTTCTGCAGATACATGCTGAACTACTCGATGCAAGAACATGTTGTAATGGACTTTATTAACAATGTATTGTAGGTTATCAGTTTACCCTCTATCATGTCCATTAAGCCAAACTTCCTCTATTACTCAAAATAGGGAGGTGGGCTTCTATGGACCATGCTGGCTTTTCTTTGGTATGGATTTACTATTTTTTTCCCCAATAATTGACAATTTTTGGCGGTTTGAAGGCACTACAGAATTTCGCAGTGGTGGAGGGTAACATTTTAACATTATCAATATCAGATTTCTTGCCAATGATGAAAATAAAAAGATAGTTTTATTATGGAGAAGAGACACCATTAGATGTCATTGAAAAGACAATGTAATGTCTAAAGTTGAATGGCAACTAGGTTTCTCAAAGCAAAATGAACTGTAACCTACCTGTTTTACAGAAACCTTGAAGATATGCTAAGCATTGCGATATCTTTACGTTGTGAAGCAGAAAAGAAAGAGATCATGAATAAGCATTGTATTGTTTGTTAAATTTTCTTTATGGGGATTCCGAACTGGCACAATCCCAGTGATAACATTAAATACCTGGTAATTCTTATAATCCTAGATGAAAATTGTTACTAGAAGAAACTAGTGGCTTAGTAATTAATGGGAGGATTCATATGTAAAACAAATAAAAAAAATTAAATTGCTCTAACATTATTGAATGTCACACTCGCAATTTCCAATGCCAGACTTTTGTTCAAGATTCATAGGAATGAAACAGGTCATGTAAAATAATTGTAATATCTTCACATGCATTGGTTAATGATGTAAAAATTAACCACTTTGAGCATTCAAGTTTTATAATAAATTAATATTCAATAATACATGAGTGTCCATCATCCATTCACAATTTCTAAAACTGGTTTTTGAATGACCAAATAGATTAACCACTAATCATATTGGAGTTACAGATGTTGGTTTGGTTTTATAGTTTTTAAAGATTCTGGACCTGCAAAATTATGTAATTGGTATTAATAATTTGTTAGAAGCACATTTTTTGTGAAGATTTTGGATTTAAATTCAGAAGAGTTTACCTCTCAGCCGCACACCCTACCAATTAGGTAGAGGTGGAAGGTGGGACCACAATTTCAAGATCTTCACCTTGTTATGATATATCTGCTTATTCAACAAAATCACACTAACAAAGCAGTCTTTATTGTTCCTTGAGATGCCATTTCCATTGCTCATTTCTTTAAATTGGAGACAACTCTAAAATAATTTCAGGATTGCCACCTTTGTATGGTGTTAAAAATTCACCTTTGTATGTTCAATTTTAAGCTCAAGAGCTAATGATACTGGTGCTCTTGGATTCGGGATTGTTTTACAACTTAGATATTAATTAGATATTAATATAAAAGAAAGTAAAGAGTAATTTTAAAATCAATATAAAACATCAGGTGATACACAAGTTATATGCATTTATTGACAAAGCTGTTTGTTGAAATCTTTCCCTTTGTGTTTTAGATACAGATCTCATGGTCAACTTTACATTTTGGTGAAAAAGATGTTTGATTCATTTTGAAGCAAATTTTAGCAAAGGGTTGGAATGTTTTGTTAAAACTTGTTATATTCTGATTCAGTGCTAGAATGGCAAAGACGAACATATGCGACACCGTTTCAGTAAACAGAAATCTCATGATCCAGTAAAACAGTGTGAAACAATGTTTAATATGTAAAGCATGTCTGTATTGATGTTTAGGCATTAACAAAACTTTCCATGGAGAATAACTTCCTTGTAACTGACCATACACTTTATGTGCATAATTGTGTTAAAAGGTTTGACTTTCGTTTTGCTGGTGTTTTTATAGACAATTGCTGTTTTGCTTTGAAAGCTTGACTACTTATCTGCACAAGTGTAAGATTCGTGATGGACAAGGTGAGATTGTCATGAAGGTGGCCAACTGTTTTTGGCATAATTTTATATGGACAAGGATAATTCTTTTTTGTTGCTGTTTTGGAAATCATTATCTTTGCTATTGTGATCTTATTCATCAACTGATTGGGATGAAATTTTCAGGGTATCGGTATCATTGACTTCCTGTCAACAAAATTATAGAATCGCCATTAAATCATTATGAATGCCCAATGGTGAGTTAAAGGTAATACTGCAACAACTATGATGATTACATATCGATACCATAATCAAAATGGTTTGCAGGGGACATAACTCTTGATCATGGAAGTGACGAACATTTCACAATTATTCATAGAACAGGTTTGGCATTATATTATTGAAAAGGAGATGATGAAATGTTTACATTGGGATACTTTACAATTGCTGTAGAACTATTTATTCTTTGTTTAAGGTTGAAATTTAATGAATAAAGCTAATAATGTTCAATTAAATTAATCTTGTTTATTTTTTATCTTTGGTTGGAAATATGTGTATAGTCATATGATAACATGAATTTTAGATCACATTATGGGAGACAAAATAGCCATCTCTGGGCGTGGTTTAAACATTAGGAGGAATGAAGTTGATTGGAAACTTTTTACCTGGGTTGACTTTGTAAATTAAAATCAAATTTACTGACCCTCCAAGGACTTAGAAGGGAAAGTTATGGGACCAGCCTGGGGCTGAGCAGTCAGCAGACACACGTGTTCAGTTTATGTACAAGACATTCTAACTTAATATAGATTTATGATGTAACAAAAAAATGCACCTTAATATTTATTTGAAATTTTAGCACTTGATAGCATAGCTATTGAGTTGAGCTTTGAAGATGCAATGAACTTATTCATGAAGTGTCCCTTTATTAATGTTGCGAATATTTAAAAAAAAAAGTCATTTCTTGAAGCTGTTTGCTATGTGCATGAAATAAACCAGATTTATGAATGAATTGTATTGAAAAGCCAGACTTAATTTTTGTGATTTAAAGGCAGTAAAATATAGTGTTTTTGTTTTCCGAAGTTAGCGGTGGCAACTTTTGTCGGTACCAGCTGACACGTTTTAACGTGACATTTAATTAAATATGCCGCTAATGATATACTACTTACTGGCGTTTGGATTCCTCAGAAACACATGCAAAGAATCAACTTTATACAACAACATTTAACATGGTAAGTATTGGGTAAACTTACCCGGTGTCGTCATGTGTTCTTCAGAACATAAGTTGTATCATTAGATACATGAGTAAGCCATGTTCGCCTACCTAAAATCTATGTGAATTATTACAGGTCTGTCAGATGTAGTATATGTAGCTATATCTGAATTGGGCTACTAACAATCAGAGACAATAGCTGGATATGACAGATTTTCTTAACCTATATCAATCTTTCTTAAGTGCAATAGAGGTGTGGAAATTTTACTGAAGATAACCTTGAAAATAGTCCAGGGTAGGTCCATAATCAGCTAGACTAACCAAGTCCCAGATCGCTTTGCCATTGTGGTAGCCCAAGTCAGGCAACTTTACACTTGCTAGTTAGGTTGTTGCGAGAAATATAAAACATTTTTTTCAAACTAGCACAGTTCAAATGATGTAACTATGGAAACAGGTGTTATAATCAACTTGACAACATTGTAGTAGTGACATTGAGCAAGTTTCGTGAAAATCTGATGATCATTTTAGGAGGAGTTGCGTTCACAAGGCTCCACTATGAGCAAGCTACAGATACAAAGTTGAAAATTGTATAAATCTTATAAAAATCAACAAACCAAAAAATCCCCCCTTCGTGCACATCTACCCATTATAGTAGTGACATTAAGCAAGTTTCGTGAAAATCTGATGATTAATTTAGGAGGAGTTGCGTTCACAAGAAATGGACGTACAGTGTCAGAGAAGATGACGCCAGTATACGACCGCCTCTGGCAGCGTATAAAAATCTATATATGGAAATCTATACGATTTGTTAAAGTTGAACAAAGTTGGTGGAAAGAAAGTATATCTTTCCTTTCTGACACTGCTACACTAACTGTATAAAAAAAGACACAGGCAGGTAGGGACTATGACTCCCCCTAGTACATGAATATTAACAGTCATTTGAGTTCTATTAAAAGTGTCATTTTTGCTGTTGTAACCTCATATATTATAGATGCATGTTTGTGAACAAAGGGAGATAATGCTAATGTAAATCGCGGATATTATTGACCGATTATTCCAACCAATTATTTTCAATAAAATTAAACAAACTGTGCTCAAATCAAATTTATCTATTTAAGCCATAGTGAACTGCATGCCTCTCAAGGGAGAAATGTGAGACCCTAGGGTAATAAAATTGACAGAATTGGTAAAGCACATTATGACGTTTCTAATGATAGACAAAACAAAAGAGAAGATCCTTTTCTTGTTAGATATTGTTTATTGTATGATGTCAATCTAAAATTGATAACATACACATATACATCCTGCTAAAATAACAACACAATAGAATTAAACATAGAATAATAAACTTTTACATACCTCACTTCATTCTACACAAATGCCCCTCGAATAATCAACCATATAAACTTGGTTTGTTTGAAGACTAACTGATACCCTCAAAATCATCAAACACAAACCAAATAACCATCTTGGAGTTTGAATATCAATTGGAAATGACAGACACATTGAACTTTGACCTGTTGACATTGACCAGGTTTGATTTACTTTTTTGTTTGTTATTTTTTTGTTTTTCAAAGAATATGACTATCTATCACATCATAATCAGCAATTTGACCTTGACATTTGACCCAACGACCTTGACTACTGGTAAGCAACATCTAATGAGATTCACAAATACATAAAATGTACTACATCCCTTAATATATTACATTATTTCTTAAAGAAAAAAATTGTCAGTTTACAGAAACAAACTTTGACCATTTCTTTTCCTTGAAGACCTTGACCTTTGATTCCATGTCATAGATATGCTATTCAACAAATTTCTATAAAACAACGAATTTTAATCACAAATCCATTCAATAAATTACCTTATTATTACTTTATCAACTTAGGAACTCAAACTTTTCATAAAATGTTTTCCTAAAAAAAACCTTTTTTATGTTAATTTGAACACCAATACTGCAGTCTATCCATCCTTTCATAGGGAGAAACCGAGCAGAATAACAAACAAAATACAAGTGAGCTTTATAAGAGTTCCTGTTCTATACATGTAAGCTTTTATCCGAGGTGCTGGATGATATATAACAAATTGATAATAAGTGTAGTGTAGAACTAGCCTATTTTAAAAATAAAGGGTTCACAGGTTATATATAGTATTTGTTTACAATAGAAAAATACTGTTCATATATCACTTTTGGGGAAACAAACAATGTGTATGGTTACACAGAAAGTATATTTCTCATGTCATTTGAAATTTTGAACACAAGCGTGAGTATCTCTAAATATGGCAAAACATTAGTTTAAAATACATAGAGAAAGCATTGTGCAATATTCAATTATTATAATGCACTCAAAAAAAATAAATTCATGATTGGGCAGTCAGGACAGTAGAGGTGTTGGCAATTAAAGGGAGATAATTTGATAAAATTAGTTCAAATTGAGATTGTTTTATTTGAAACAGAATCTTACACCACAAAGTAATATCATCTATACTTTCAGTAGCAATATCAATAATTACATGTAATACGAATAACTGCTGCTGAATTTTGCATTTAGCTAAGTTTTGGATTAAGATGTGATTTCAATTTTTTAATTTTCCCTGTATGTCACGATTTTATTATCATTCACATAATAGCACTTAGTCTCATTCTTATCCAAAATTAAGAAAATATTTTCTTAAAAAAACAACAAAATTAATAAAAAAATCTTGACAAAGATATACCACAAACATCATATCCAGTCCTTTGTAATTTGTAAAATATATCATCATGCCCTTTGAAGATTTTTATTGTGATGTCACAAAATCTGGAATGAACCTCTCGCTGCAGTTCAATATGTTTTGTTTGCCATGAACCAACATTTTCCAGTCATTGCCAGTGTTCCAAAGTCAGCTGAAACACACAGGAGTATTCAAGAGTCTAACAAAGACCAAGGATACATTGACGATTAAGTGACCAGGAACTGTTTGATACGATAAACTGTAGCAGTACACAACATGATCCAACATGCTATACCCAGGGCACCTGCAAAATAAATAAAAATATTTTGAAAACTTAATAGATTTTCATTTCAAACTAAAACACCAATAAGAGTGCAAGGAAAACATAGCACTTCAAAATCTAAATTGAGAGCACTGAAAAATCTTAATTGGGAGAGAATAACATGACATATTTTCAGTTCCTGCTCTTCAACCGCAAAAATACGACACTGCCATAAATATTCGTAAATTGAAAACCCTTATAAATGATCTACTCTTACTTTTAATATGAACAGGAATCAGGGACAACTTTTGCCAAATATTTTGTACATACCTGGAATTCCTGTAGGCAGAGCTACAAACTTTTGTAAAGGGTAAAACCATTCTGATGGAAACATTAGCAATGGCTCATTACGGTACCGGAAAACCAAACTTAGCATTGTAAATGCCTGAAAACAAATGCACAGTTCTTTCATAGTCTGCGAGAGGAGACTGAAACAAAACTTTCATTTGCAAAACATATAGTATTCTCACAGAATGGACATTTATTAGTGCCATACACCAAGAATGCATCAATAATTTTGAAGTAGAAATGTCCACACATCTAAAATCATTCACCCTGCATTAGAAAATATTATTTCATGGCTGTTTCATTTCTGGGCAAATATACGGTATGTTAACTAGTGAATAAAAGCTTCAATATGGAATCTCTTAAATTACTTTTCTTATAATCACAACAATAATGGGTGCACTCCAAGTCTGAATCAGTCTAGATATACAGGCAGCCAGTGTAGTCACCGTATTTTGATATTCTCACCTTCTAATTGATGAAATGGCAATATATTTTTCGTAAGTGTAACATTTCCCTGTTACACCAATACTTACTTGAATTACATATATTCCAATTCTGACAATCAATGACAACAGTGAGCTCTTCTGCATCCTGGTTGAATCTGAATGACAGAAGATTTCAGATTTTAACATCTTTATGACTTAAAGTTAAGATTGTATATTCAAATCTGATGTATAACTTCAATTTCATGGTTGTAATATATCCATTTCACTGCATGCAGATTATTAAACAATTGACATCATAAAATGTTACTTTCCTTCATTATTGAAATTGTTGTATTATTTAGTTTCTTCTTTTTCATTTTTGTTTTTACTTGAATTATTTCCCATTATACATATGTACAAACAAAATATTAAATTTATCAGTGATTTTGAAATCCAGCATCTTTCATGTGCCAAAGAGAAGCGTCTTGATTTATTCATGAATTTGTGGTCTGGATGGCAGATGTCAGTAATTAGTCTAATTACTTGATTCTTTGACCTGTGTCATCAATTTGTCTATGCGTCGTTGAATTTTGGCATATCTAGCAAATTCATCAGTCATGCTGATAGAGTCCTGCTCTGCTTTCAGCTCTTTTACTTGTGACCGCAGGTTCAATTCTTCATCCGAAACATGCAAGAAAAACTTGCCCAACTGCAAAGAAAAAACAGGAAACAATTATGTATGATTGTGTGAGAGCTAACTGTACTCGCATCTGATCTTTCAGTCTAAGCTTACTGACAAACCTGCCTCAATGACTACTTGAATTTAACCAATTCCTATCAATGTCACCATAATTTTTTCTCCTAATGTGATTTACTGTATAAATTAGCTGAATTAAGTGGTTACTTGTATCAACGACCATCATTTCTGTGTAGATACACCACAAACAACCTATTTAAACAGCTTTCTGAAAGTTACCTGGCTGCCATAAACACCAATGCCATTTTGCCCAACAACATCTTAACATATCGCAATTAAGTTTGATTTACAAAAACTACAGTAAGCAATAACCAATAAATTCCTATCAAAAACTGATTTTGTACATTAAATTACATATATAAATGATAGATCATGCGGGTTTGTAAAATGAATGAAGATGAAATTAATGAAAATTAGAGCTGAGATTGGTACAATATCTACATTGATCTTGCCTATCTTTTTGTCAATACCATTATCGACCATTTTCATATACTTAACTGTGGTAGATATTGTTTATAAACAGGTTAGGTACAACCCTGCATACATAGTTCTGCATTTGAGGGATAGTTATATATATTGCTGGGAGTAATATAATCAACTTTTACTGTAATGCAGGGCATCATATCTTTAACATTGCCTAATAAAACAATGCAACATTGTATATTTTTACAAATAATGAATAAACAGATTTATTCACATTTGTCAAAATTGCAAACTTTATCACTTCCATATTGCTTATAGAATGACTAAAAATAAACATATAAATTTATGCTCACCTACAGCTATGGCATGTGAACTAAATGCTCACACTGCACAATACACATTGGTCAACGAAGAACAAATTGACAATAAATAGTCACTTGAACACAAAGTTAGAAAACAAAAAATGGACATCCACGCATCTTTATCAAAATATAGCTTTCTTACGGATTGATATAGATGTAAATATTTATGATAGCGATATATAGCTATAATTGATCATTTATCTGTTATCAACAAAAAATCAGAATGTGTCTGACTATTTGAGAGCTGCCGACTGGTCCATCTGATCGTGATACATATTTAGATCCATTGCGACTTATGTTAGCAAATCATTAGAGGCAAAGCAATTAATAATCTTACTCTTTTCGTTATGTCTCCAGAATACGCTGGTAGCACAGAAAAAAAGAGGACCAAGAGGAATATAATTAACAAGAAAATCATCTTGTTCGGCTGCAGCAAAAAAAATTCTCAAGGTCAATTGAGCGCTTGGGCGATCTGTATCACGATCCCTTCTCATCAAACGTAGCAGAGACCTGGAGTTGAGAATATCAAAACAAACTCCCGCGAAATATTGCATTTACACGTGTTGACTGATTCGTTCGAAAAGGTGGGAATATATTTTATAATCTATGATGGAGACAGGCTCGTCGGTGTCAAAGGTAAAATACATTATGAATCCAGCATTTATTGCCAATTGCAGAAGTGTCTATGACATGTCTTAGGTGAAGTTGTATTAATTTTGGTCAGAATTATAACATCCGAAGTATAATAAATAGGTCTTAGAGAAAATCAACAAAATGGACAATTGTGCAAGATATTGGTTTAATTGTAATTGCTTAGGTTTAGTTGAGGGGACACTATCCATTAGTTGGCCTTTAGAAATGTTTATGGATATTTTTCCCCTTAAACACCCGAAGGGAAATAACTCGTACACAAAATGTATACACCTCATTGGCATGACATCAATTAATAAATGATATGGCCACATATCCGAGAGTGTACATATTGACAAGATATATGAAGGTAACCCATTGTAAAATGTTACACATATCATTATAAAGTATAGCATAAAGTGCATATTAATTCAGTGACTTGTCAACTTTGTCTACTTCTACTAACCGAACCCTCCCTAAACTGCCTGGAAATGTCCCTGTCCTAATCATGACCAGTACTTTTTGAATTGTATTATATATCATATGTGTTAAAACACTGCACCATTAAACATGCTTTACATGGTATTGGATGATTGTTTACATACGTTAAATAAATGTGTATGATCATACTAATGACTGCACCATTGTAGTTTATAGTACAGTGACTTGGATATGCTGGTCTCAGATGTACAAACATAAAACATATGTGATTGCAAATTTTGTGACAAACATTAAGTTATCAGTATTCATTTTTTTACATCAAGTATGATTGAAAAAAATCTGTTGGAAGATTTGTGGACTATGAAAATCTAAAGTGTTTTTCCTTCTTTTTAGGGAGTCTTTGCATATAAGGGAAAGAAGAAATCTGTCAACCCAGGTAACTTGTTTATGTTCTGTTTGATTTATGAAGCAAACAACATTTCCAGTCATCTCCATGAGAAGTTATCGATCTGATTCAATGTCCATTGGTAACTTTAGTATTTTTCAGTAATCCTCTAAACATGATGGTAACTCAAATCAGTTATATTCTTTTCATGAAAACATTTTATATTTTTTAAAAATTTTATTCATTAACCATATCAGCAATTATTTTATTATATTTGTATTGAAAACTACTGTTTAAGAAAAATGTAATTTGCAAGTAGATTTAATTATAATTGTATAGATATAAGGAAGACTGTAGATACATTTAAATTTTATTTCAATGTATGCGTAAGACTTAAAATTGTAGTGCATTTCTGAAAAATTGAAAAAAAAGTTTTATGATGTTACACTTCAGAAAGATATTTCCAAAGAAGTGAGACTGTGAACACTTGGAAGAGAAGACTTGATATCTATCAGAGTTTGTGGGAAAGTATTGATACTGAAATACAGGTAATTGTGGATTGACACCTACAAGTTTAAAGAAGAGATGACATGTAACTTTTACTAGACCTGGGATGTGAAACATATATTGACAGTACTCAATTGTTTTCACTAAGAGACAATTTTCGCATATGAACATGGCTATGTCTACTACAACCCCCACCTACCCCCCCTCCCCCCCCTCCCCCCCCCCCCAAAAAAAAAAATAAACCGGTTAAGTCATCAGAAATTGAAAAATATTTCTTACTGCAGTCCTATTATACCCCCTAATGTGATATTGTTTGATTTTAAAGTCATGTCATTAAAAACAGGGGGAATTAAAAAGGAAAAAAAAAATTCAAATGTTGGTAACAGTATGCTTATTTTTCTCTTGTCACTGTGGCTCTACTTACTTATTTCTGAAGATATCATGATCAATTAATCCACTCCGGTTCCCTCCCACACTAAGACCCCTCGTGTGCTTCCATCCGACCCAACAAGAGTGATTTATATAAGTTGGAAAAACTTGGCACTTGTTATAAAATAGATAAAGTTTATTATTATATTTGTCATAACATTGTACTTCAGAATCAAAATTTTTTGATCAGTTGCCTTTCATTACCTGTGGTACCTGTGTTAATACATTTTAATGTTAACTTAAGGATCATAATTTTTTTTCTCTTACCAGATTCTACAGTCTGACTTAAATACAAAGATATTTGATGACCTTCTGAAATTCACAAAGACATGCCAGTCCAGTTTTACTTTGTCAAATCCAGCAGGGCATTCTCGTACCAAGGAGATCCCTACAGCTGCTCTTGTAACAGGTATCTCAGAAATGAGGTTATCTTTCTTTAAGCAATATCTTTATTCAATACATTAAACATTATATATATATTTCGTCAAGGTAGGGAAATCAAGCTTTCAGCTTATATTCATTCCTTTGCTTGGAATGGTAGAAAAGGATTCATGGCTTCCTTTTTACCCCTGGAATTTTGTTTTTAATTTCCAAGAGTAAGCAAACTCAGGTGACGATCTTGACCACAAGTGATGATCTCGATCTCAGATGACAATTTCAACCTTAGTGATGATCTCAACCTCAGGTGATGATTTCAACCTCAGTGATGATCTCGACCTCAGATAACAATTTCTTCTTGAGGTGATGTTGTCAACCTCAAATAACAATCTATATTTGAGGCGATGATCTTAACTTTAGGTGAGGATCTCAGCCTCAGGTGACTAGCTAAGCCTCAGGATATGATCTATACCTGAGATGCTCTCAACAATCTCAACCTAAGGTGACAGTATAAAGTGATGTATATTGTATAGGACTCCTTCCCTAGGTAGTCTATGAACTTTGAAATGACAAATATTGCACTTACTGAAAAATAAATTGATGAGAATGTTGTATATTTTCAGGTGTAAATACACCAGACCATGGGGTGATGTTTGCTACACTTGTCAATCTGCTTCAAGAGAAAGTTACTCCCCTTGTTGCCATCCTTCAGTCAAAAGATTGTAATAATGTTAAAAACACACTCTCCAAACTTCTTGGACAAATTCTGAAGAACCCTCAATTGGTAAATTTTTATTTTTGCCCAACATTCCTCTGCATTTTAATATTACATGAACAATAAATATTAATTTAACTGATACAATTTTAGCAAAGCAAATAAAACTGTTTTTGTGATGATTCCTTGTATAATGTTTATATTATAGTAAATACATTGAAACTTATTGGCATTTGCATAAAGATTGAATACCAATATAGTGATTAATTTACCCAGAGTCATGGGACAAATGAAACATACTTTTTGAAATTGTCAAATGAAAAATTGGAAATTTAACATGGTAGATATAGGGAATGTTCCATTATTTGCTTGTTTTTTTTTGTGTAAAATGATTCAATGTTTTGAAATGTAGAAAATCAGTGTCTATATATTATAACCAATATCATAATCTTCACAAAGTTTATTGATGACGAGGAATCGCCCGATGTGAGTGAAAAAAATCTACCCATAAGCCTGGCCACATTAGCGGATTGGTACGATGATAAATATTCTGTAAGTATATATCTATATCAACATGCTATAGCAGTTTACGATATCTTTTAAGCTATATATTAACAGACTCAAGTTACTGAGGTAACTTAAACTAAACATTATAACAGTCACATACATTCCAACAGAAAATTAAAAACCAATTAATTTTTTTCCAAACTGGAAAAGAATTTTGATTATTGGTAATTTGTGAAATTGAAAATTACAAGTATTAATTATATTGTCATTTATAACTATAGCATGAAAAATGGAAAATCCAAAAACTGTCCCCACCCACTGCCCCCTCTCCATTCCCACATCCCTCTTCCCTTTTGTCTTACCCATGATTTCAATCCTAATATTGAATGATAGGAAAATTTTCTGAATGTAAAAAAATAACTGTCACTAGAGAAGCAAGATAATTATAGAAAAACAAGTGCTCAATATATCATTACGCTCTCTTTCTTGCTGAGATCAGAGATATTTTGGGCACAAATATCAGACTATTCATGATTTTCTAATAAAACTCGTCAAAAATTTTGAGAACCTACTATATCTCTAGTAAAAAAGACTGGTCATAATTTTGTTGTTAAAAACTACTGACAAGTTACAAGAATGACAATTAACTATGTATAAATTTATGACAAATACACTTTTTAAATGCTGTCTTTTTTACTGCAGAATTTGATTTCTTTTGAAAATGATTATAAGCTTGTGATTGAATTACTAATTCCAGCCAAACCATTCCAGTCCTAAGAAGCGTAAATCTTTGGACGGCGGTAGTAAGGATCGTCAACCCCTCCCCCCAGTCATCATGGTGTTTGAGGATCTAGAAAGTTTTCAACCACGAATTTTACAGGAATTCATTACTGTCTGCAGGTATGAACGAAACAAAGTCTGAGCGATTTAAATTTTCTGTTCTTTGATGCATTCTAGTGATTATAAAATCTTTGATTGTGTACAGAAATGAAGGTGTGGTTGACTAGTAAGCTGATTTATAGACAAGGGTCATTTTGGGGGTCACACACCAGTGTTAGTCAGGTGTCTATAAGGATTAATGTCATGCACATTGTAGATTGACATGTCTGAAGAGCTGAAATGAAAGAGAATTTCCATTTAAGCTTCTCATTTTTTTTATGTATGTAGTACTTAAATTTTGTAATGTCTACTTTGTTACAGTAACTATGTAAGCCAACTGCCAATTGTTTTCGTGTTCGGCATTGCAACATCAGTGTCAGCTGTCCATCGCCTCCTGCCGAACGCTGTGTCATCTACGCTGTGTATGGAGAAGTTTCAGGCCCCACCATCTACAGAATATCTCAGCCAACTCATCAGCCAGGTGAGCATCTCACCTGTATTACATTTGGAGAAGTTACTACGAGATCTTAATGACTGCTCAGTTCTCTGCTGAATTAGTGGCACAAGTACTCTAACACATCTAGAGTTTTTATTTCATTTTTCAGGAAGAGGCATATCTTTGGATAAAAAATTCACATTTGGGAGAATTTTGAGAATAGGAATAATATACTGATTTTCCTAAAATGTTATGCAGTGCATCAGTATTTAGAATATTTAAACATGGCAACATATCTATGGTTCTTACATGCAGTAAATTAAAATGAATTGGGAAATTTTGTATTTTAGGATTTGAGGAGAAGTGCAGGACAAATTTTAGTGTATTTTTCAGTTTGAGTAAGAATTACTTGATTAGCATCCCTAGACAAGCCTGACCTATATTACTCATAATTCTGGTTTTAAGATTCATATTTTCTTTGATTATGTTTCAGATTCTGATGACCAAAAACTGTCCATTCCAGCTTGGCTCCAGAGTTTTCAAACTTCTGCTTGATATTTTTCTGTACCATGATTTTTCTGTCCTTAATTTTATTAAAGGACTACAGGTACATGTTGTATTTGCAATTATTTCTAAATAAAATCTCAAGGTTTGTTGTGTAGTGTTTCTGTGCACCAAAACATCTTTACCTAGTTTTACTGAAGCACTTACTATCAAACTTATTTATTATCTGGTTAGTACTTTTAACAAGGAGATTTGCCGTGAGGTATTTTTGACCTGGTGTAAACTTTTCTTTCATTTTAGCCCATTATCAAATTCACCTCAAATGTTTGAAAGTATACCTTTCAACTCTAACCTCTAATCAATTTATGGACAATAATTAAATTGAGATAAGATTCTGCAGTGTACCTAAAATTCTATAGTATATATAAGATTCTACAGTATATATATGATTCTACATTATATAATGATTCAAAGTGTATATATGATTTCTTCTATCAGTAACTCTGTTTTATTCTCTGCCTCGTTAGTTCTCCATGATGGATCACTTCATGTCAAACCCAATGAGTCACCTGTGCTGCCCTCTGGAGGAAGTCCAGAACCAAATAAAAAAGCTGAACAACGATGAGCTGGAACTCATTCGTCAGCTTCCTTCTTTCATGAGGTAAGTGGAATAAAACCAAGGTATTTTTCCAGGCTCCGTGATAGTTACTACTAGTCTCTTCCTATTGCACAGCTCCCAGACAATTACCAATCTTGTCCTGTAGACCACACAGTAACCATTAGTCTTGTCCCATTGTCCCCACAACTCCTTAACAGTAACCACAAGTCTTGTCCTATACTCCCCACAAATAACCACTAGTCTTGTCCCATTGCTCCACAGTAACCACTTGTCTTGTCCCATTGTCTCCACAATAACAACTAGTCTTGTCCTATTGTCTCCACAGTAACCACTAGTCTTGTCCTATTCTCCCCACAGTAACCACTAGTCTTGTCCTATTGTCTCCACAATAACAATTAGTCTTGTCCTATTGTCTCCACAGTAAACACTAGTCTTGTCCCATTGCCCCACAGTAACCACTAGTCTTGTCCCATTGTCTCCACAGTAACCACTAGTCTTGTCCCATTGTCTCCACAATAACAACTAGTCTTGTCCTATTGTCTCCACAGTAACCACTAGTCTTGTCCTATTGTCTCCACAATAACAACTAGTCTTGTCCTATTGTCTCCACAGTAACTATTAGTCTTGTCCCATTGTCCCCACAACTCCTTAACAGTTACCACCAGTGTTGTCCTCTTGTCTGCACAGTTCCCTGACAGTAACCACTAGTCTTGTCCTATTGTCTCCACAGTAAACACTAGTCTTGTCCCATTGTCTCCACAGTAACCACTAGTTTTGTCCCATTGTCTCCACAATAACAACTAGTCTTGTCCTATTGTCTCCACGGTAACCACTAGTCTTGTCCTATTCTCCCCACAGTAACCACTAGTCTTGTCCTATTGTCTCCACAATAACAAATAGTCTTGTCCTATTGTCTCCACATTAACAACTGATCTTGTCCTATTGTCTCCACAGTAACCACTAGTCTTGTCCTATTCTCCCCACAGTAACCACTAGTCTTGTCCTATTGTCTCCACAATAACAACTAGTCTTGTCCTATTGTCTCCACAATAACAACTAGTCTTGTCCTATTGTCTCCACAATAACAACTAGTCTTGTCCCATTGCTCCACAGTAACCACTAGTCTTGTCCTATTGTCTCCACAGTAACCACTAGTCTTGTCCTATTGTCTCCACAGTAACCACTAGTCTTGTCCTATTGTCTCCACAATAACAACTTGTCTTGTCCTATTGTTTCCACAGCTCCTTGGCAGTAACCACAAATCTTGTCCAATAGTCTCCATAGCTCCCTGATAGTAACTACAAGTCTTATGTTCCACACAGATTTCTCAATGGTTTGCTTTGTTTTGCTTTCAGACATGTTGAAAGTTGCTCACTGCCAAGGCAAGCCGAATTGTTGACAGATGATGTAATACTCAAGGTGGGAATTCACAGAAGCAACAATTTTAAGCTTATTTGTGATATCATTTTTCCAAATAAATTAAATAAACCACTATTTTTTCATACTTTTGATGTGGCTCTTTGGATAAAAGGTAAAGATGCCAAAACTTTCATGATTTTGGATGAATATTTTGATTTTATTTTGACAAGGTAAACCTTTGATTTGACAGTAGACCTTTAGACAATATAGTTATCAATTAAATCTATCGGCTGTATGAATTAACACAGCATATCTAGAGATTAATGTAGCATTCAATCAACACAGAATTATTTTCTGTTATATAAAATGATGATTTCCAAAGTGAATACATGGATATCTGTTTGATTACCTACTTATAATAAAATCAAATATGATCAACTTTCTGTAAGGGGGATATTTGGTCAACAGACCCAGTTTTGGATGAGTAAGGTCATCTGAAATATGGGAAATTATTACAGAATTTACCTCCCCTTGTTTAGAGCAACACTCTGCCTTCGTTGTGGAGAAATAAAAGGAAAAAAAGGAATGAAACAAGTGTATCATAAATATGACTTTAATTGAGGTGATGTCATTTGTGTTTAAATGAGGTGATGACATATGTGTTTAATTGAGGTGATGACATATGTGTTTAATTGAGGTGATGCCATTTGTGTTTAATTGAGGTGATGACATGTGTTTAATTGAGGTGATGTCATTTGTGTTTAATTGAGGTGATGACGTATGTGTTAAATTGAGGTGATGTCATTTGTGTTTAATGGAGGTGATGTCTTTTGTGTTTAATTGAGGTGATGTCATTTGTGTTTAATTGAGGTGATGACATGTGTTTAATTGAGGTGATGTCATTTGTGTTTAATTGAGGTGATGTCATTTGTGTTTAATTGAGGTGATGTCATTTGTGTTTAATTGAGGTGATGTCATTTGTGTTTAATTGAGGTGATGACATATGTGTTTAATTGAGGTGATGTCATTTGTGTTTAATTGAGGTGATGACATATGTGTTTAATTGAGGTGATGACATATGTGTTTAATTGAGGTGATGTCATTTGTGTTTAATTGAGGTGATGACATATGTGTTTAATTGAGGTGATGTCATTTGTGTTTAATTGAGGTGATGATATATGTGTTTAATTGAAGTGATGTGATGTCACTGTATATGCTTGTATACCTAACATAGAAATTAAGTCATATGTGGATGTACCTAATGCGATAGTCCCTTATTATTGTCAATAAAATCATCTTTATCAAAATGTTTGACAATGCTGAGAATTGTTTCACAAATTATCACCAGTTCTGAACTGAGCAACAGCACTATTACTTTTCAGCCACACACCTAAATAGATGATATAAAGTAGATAATTGTCCTTACTTATATTGATCCCATTGTCACTGCAGAGGTAAAGTATCCTGTCCTAGACTAAACTAATTGATCAAAATGCTTTGATTGGTTCAGACGATATCTGCTTTTCCTCAGAGGTCTGATGTTTTTATCAACTTCTAACCTATTATTGTGGCACTAGTACATATATAATATATATAACATGGCAGTTGATCTGTATGAACCATGTATATGATATACATTGTACATTTTACAGAATGAGGTGTTAAAGTTGTTGACGAGAATACATGTCTGTTGTGAGGACTTAAATATATAAAGTACCTGGTAATTATTTTACAGAGTGAGGTGTTAAAGCTGTTGACAAGAATACATACCTATCGTGAGGAATTCTACCCCATGTTGCGGTGCCTCCATACCCTTGTGTCTAAACTTCCTAAACAGCCCCTTGGAAAACAGGTAGGTCTGGTATATGAAAATATAGTATGTCTTTTGCCAAAATTGTTTATCAACAAAAGTGGAATGTATGAATGATGCTTTCTCAGCTCATCATTATGAAATGTTTGGCTATTAAAAAAGCCGAACCTCCTTGGTCCATCCATCCTCTGATTATTAACAAGTTTTGTTCATGCTATTTCATTAAGAATGACTGGAAGGATATTTCTCAAACTTTCCCCATCTAGGTTCTCCTGATCACAAATTGTGCTCATCCCATGTTGAGTTGAATCTGGATACAAAATGTCCGACAGGTGGATTTCGACTGTCAATGATTCTCCAAGTTTTCTTTTTGGAAGCAATAAACATACATTAGTTTTATTTACATTAAAAATCATTTTGTTATCATGACACCACACATCTACATTTTCAAGGTCTTTCTGTAGTTTACTCCATAGAACTGGTACAGATGATCCAGATTTAGTAAAAGTGAAGCTGTCAGTATCTGTTTCAGATTTAAGGTTAAATGGGAAATCGTTGATGAAAAGTAAAAACATCATGGGGTTCAAAATTGATCCTTGAGCTATCCCATGGATAATTCTCATGTTAGTGGATATATTCCCTGCAATAATTACTTTTCGTGACCTGTCATTGCGATATGGATCAAACTATGTAATGGTATTTGAATCACATTTATATAATTCCTGTTTCTCAAGTAACACAACATGGTTTGCTAAATCAAGAACTTTCTTATAATCTAAGAAAGTAACACCATTTACAAGACCTTTATCAATATTGTTTGTCCATGTCTTAATTTTCAACAGGGCTGATTCACAACATTGCTTTTTACGAAAACCTTATTGTAAAGATACAAGGAGGTCATATGTATTCAAATTGTGGTAGAAAGAGCCATGGACATGTCACTCTAATGCTCTAATATTTAGAATAAAATGGATAATACAGAAATAGGTCTGTAATTGCAAACCTAAGAGGTGTTTCCAGATTTATACAAGGGAATTACATGTACCTTGACAGTTTTCCATTTTATAGGAAAGCAACCATTTTGAATACAAAGATTCATTATAGATGGTAATGAAGGTACTGTATGAGCATGTGAGATTTTTAGTAGCTGTGCACCGATACCATCCAAACCTATAGCTTTCTTTGTATCTAAATATCGCAAAGATTTGCCAATAAAATCAACAGAGATAGTGGAATGGAAAAAGTACAATCCCCAACTAGTTAGTATTTACAAAAATTCTTCAATTTTTCATATGTACAATTTGTATTTCTTAAACATGATGTTCGTTTACCTGCAACTGTAGTAAAATAACTGTTGAATGGATTTGCTATTTCATTTTTATCAGATATTTTTAAGCTGAATTATTATAGGTGTGGGAGATGATTTTTTAGGTGTGAGATCATAAATATATTTCCAAAGTTTACTAAGGCTATCCAAATTGTTTTCAATAACATATTTACAATACATGGCTTTAGCCTCCCAAATCAACTTATCAACATAGTTACACTTTAATCTATGTCTGTCAAGTTCACTGTCATGTTTCAATTTGTCTCTCTACTGGATAATCTCTAAAATATCATCATCCAACCATTCTGGTTGTTTTGACTGTTTTACTCGCCTTTGAAGCATAGGCATATGTTTATCTACTCCACTGAAAAATAATGTTATCCATGCATTCAATGCATTGTTTACATCCCAGAATGTTTCATTCACTGACCAGGGGACATGAGAAAGGTCTTCCAGCAAGGTCATTTCATACCTAGGTTACCTCACTCAATAGTTGTACCCTTTGATTTTGTAACTGATCAGAAAAAACAAATGGCCAAGAGTCTTTCATCTTTGATTTGACAGTCTAAGAATGTTATAGCTAATTCTAAAGATGACATTGCAAACTTTTTTATTGTGAAGAGTAAGAACAGAGAAAAGAAGAGAAAAAAAGGGAAAAGATCCAACTTTTTACAGAGCAAATAAAGTTAAATACATTGTTGGCACTAAGATCCATCTTAATTGATGATTTATATTGTGTTGGTTCTGACTTTCAGCTTCGAGAAGTGTATGCTACTGCCCTTGGATGGAACATTGAAGAGAATGAAGATTACAAAACTTCATTAGAATTATTGAAGTGAGTAAATAAAAACCATTGTGGAAAAATGATTACATTTCATATCATAAATTGCTGAACTTTAAAAACCAAGAAAAGAAATCCATACCCTTAGTATATATGAAAGCCTGTGCCTCGTCATTTTACTAGCACACCTTCATCAGGCAGTGGGCTGTTTAAATAACCCTATGTCATTGTGCCGTCACTGTCCATACATCAGTCCATCAGCATTTTTATTGTTTTTTATAAGAAACATCAGAATATTTCTTAAAGTTCATATGTAGATATCCCATGGTCCCTAGTTGTGCACATCCAATTTTGAGTCTGATCCTAAAAAAGAAAACCAAATAGTGATGACAGCCATCTTGGATTTTGACAAAATTTGTTGTTGCTATTTCTGCTATAATTTATATCCCTGAATGGATTATTCTCAAATTTTATAGTTATGTTCCCCTAGTTCACACTAGCGACTTTCTGAAGAAGTTTTAATTAAATGTTACACAAAGGTTAACTTTGACGGTAGCCTCATATGATTCAAGAGTTCATGGTAACCTGTGACATCACTTCAACAAATTCCTGTCTGTGAAAAAATACTTTACACATAGCATAGTTTTAAATGAGACTTGCCAAGGAAATATTTATCGACAGAAAAAAATGAAATGTAAAATTGAATTTTCAGATTCATGTCAAAAGATGAACTGACAGGTTTGTTGAGGAGTTGTGTGAGTTGTCTTGGGGATGAACTTCCCTCCAGTCTCAAGGATGTCCATACATCTATAACCTCTTTGCTGGACAGATTTGACACACTTCATGGTAAAGATTAAAAATTATCAATTATCACAATTTGGTCAAAGAAACACAAACTGAAAGTCGTATATCCACTACTACTGTAAAGCAATAAGTTAAAATTGGTAAAATATTACTGAAAACTTAAAATATGGAGTTTTTCAGAAACATTCTTTTGATATAGTTTATGGTAAATTGGATTCAGTGAGTGTTTGAATATGTCACTTCCCAGGTCTGTAGTAAACCTTAGTGACTCTTTAAAAGTTTATTTTGAAGGACAGTTCATGATTGCTTTAGAAAATCATGACTTTTTAGTTATAGTTGGCAGTAAAGAACAAATCAGTGACTAAACTGATAAATCAGAATTATGTTATTGTTTAATATCTACTACCATCGATACGGTATGTTTGTGACCTTGGTTAATGTTGTTCGTTTGTTTACAGAGCAAGTAGAAGATGACGATGGTGAGGAGGAAGCCCCAGAGAACAGTTCTGTGATCAAGAAAACAGATCTTCACAGTTTGAAAAAGGTATAAATCTGACATTTACCTTCCTAGGTCACACAACCATGTCTCAAGATACTCCATTGTCCTCATATGTAGGACTTCCTATGGCTTCCATTTTTACTGACAAGAGCAATTAGTATTTTTAAAAAAAAAAGTGGTGATTAAACTGAGGTAAAATTTTGTTATTGGTTATTTGGTCAAATTTTAGAATAAGTTCGGTCAATATTTACTAAGAGATTGGTTGAATTTCATTATGGTTTTAGTAGTAGAATTTAGAATGTCATGTTACACAGGGTTTTCCATTAAAGCCGGCCGCCGACCAATTTGACCGGCTACTTTGATCATTTGGCTGCCTACACCAATCCAGTTCCATAATAATGTTCTATACACGACTACACGTACACGGCAGGCCAGCCTCCTACTTTCACTACACAGCCTACTACTAACAAAATTATGGAAAACCCTGTTATAATACCAATAAACACTTTGATTACAACAAAGGTAACAATATTAATGGGTGAAAAACTCCCAACAAAATTTATGTTTAAAGGGATATTTCAGCCAAGTTGCGAAATTTCTGGCAGTTGTGTACCTTTTAAAATCTCAGTCTAATGACTTTTAAAGCTATTGTTAGCATCAAATGATCACTCCTGTGGTCAGTTAGGACAAATGAAATTGGTGGGAAAGGTCCCAGCTTATATAGGTTTAACATTCGAAGTATAGCACATCAGGAAATCTGGAACCGAAGGATCAATGGATCACAGATTTTATGCAGAGTATTGAGTAAATACACAAGTGTGTCATGCAGTTCACTAAAATTTTTCGCTGGGGTTGTAATTTTTGTTTCTTCGTTAGGCATATTTTCTGTTTTGATTTTACAATTTACACAAATATTTCATTCTGTTCAGCTTATAACGATGCAAACCTGACATGATACAATCATGGCTATGTGAATGTTTGTAAACTGATCTAACTACCGTAAATTTTCACGTATAGTGCACACTTTTTCAAGCTAAAACTGTCATGTCAAAAAGGATGTGTGCATTATACGCAGGAACATGCCATTCTTGGGGTTATCATTCCCGAGTTCTGCGTCCGCCATATTGGATTACCTCCCTTCTCTAGATCTATAAAGGATTTCCACAAATTAAATATCATATGTTTATTTAAATAGCGATTTGAGCTGTATGATTTCTATAGGAACATAGGTAAATAAGTTTGTACAGCTTTGTGCAAAAGCATCTTAAGAAATCCTTACTTGTGCAGAACATCCCTTTAATTTGCAAAAAGATATTAAAGCAAAAGAGATTTTAATGATGTATTTAAGTGTATGATATTGTTATGTTCACCCAGAATAACCAAGGTTATTAAATAGAAATTAAAGATTGAAGTCAGAATTCAAACAAATATTTCTTCTGCTGTACTCTCAGAGGCTACAAGAGATGGAAAAGAAGAAAAAGAAATTATCACCGTATGAAAAGTTGAGATCAGAATGTGTGGATTATTTTGATGCCTTGTTCAGGTAAATTAAAAGGAAAATGATTTGAAACAAAATATGGAAAAAAGAAAGAGACAATGTCTCCTATGAGTTTAATTGGGTCTATAATTTGTCTTTTGTTTCCAATTCATACTAAATTTATCAAGTCTACAAGTGTCCATTCCAGTCATTCTTTATAGTTTTGAATTGGGTTTTTTAAACTCTTTTCCAGTAACAATATACAACATTAAAAAACATCTTCTCGATTAATTTTTGTGAGACCATGTCTCCCAACATGAGATGTTAAATTGTTGTTAAATCAATTGTAGAAAGTATGTCGTGAGCCCGAAGACTCTGCCGCTCCATGAACTGATGTACTATGACTTAGCCAGCAAAGTGAGGAGTCACTTAGCTGCTTCACCTCGGTCAGCTGTGCAACTGGCTCTCGGGAGCTCCCACACCTATCTTCACAACCAGGTAATGATAAATCGGTTTCAATGTTGGTTTTTCTGAGCCCATCACCTGTGGATTAGCATAGTCCATTCTTTTTCCGTTGTATGGATATCTGTTTGGTCAGTATTCGACAGATCACTTTATAAAAAGACTAATAATCATTATCCATATCACATAGTTGTGTTTTTGAAGCAGTATTTTATTTCAACTGATGATTCTTTCTGTTAATTTTCATATAAGGTGAATCTTTATACAAAATTTCTTTCTTTTATAAAAACTCTGATGAAGAACTGGATTGGACTATAGTTTTACATTGTGTCTATCCATTCTTCCCTCCATTTTTCCTTCTGCTGTCTTGTCCAGTCTCTATTTCCTATACGACTTGTCACTGGAAGTTGATGCTAGGGTTATGGGTTGATTTTTGTAAAGCAGGAGGTTAGGTATCAAAAGTAGATAACCCTGGCATCTTTTACCTACATTAAAGAAAATAATTGTCCTGGCTCTTTCTACTAAACAATGTGGCACTGGTACTTCATGCAATAGATATGGATACACCTTAGTAAAGTGGTGTGTCATGTATCCAAAGTAAGTCACTTTGACCTACATTTTGATCTTTGACCTACATCAAAGGATAAGCTCGTCCAGACTCTTATCTCTTACACTTGTTGTCACTGGAACTCCATACTTAGGATATTGGTTTACCTTGGCTAGACATTGTATTGTCTATCAAAATTAGACTTTATTTTGAAAATATTCACATTCTGTGGGGGACTGTAATTTGACAAATTGACTTGTTAAATTTGGCCCTAACTAAAGTTGAGTTACATAATCATTACAGAAAATCAGAATTAATGAACAATTTTTGCATATTTGATTATTGTACTTTAAAACCCTTTTGGTATTACCTATACCAGAGCCAGATAAAACTTTGCACTTTCACTTTCAGTCTTTCATTCATTGGATCTGCCATTGCATGACTTTTTACCTCTACCTAGTTACTACCAGTTGCTATAGCAGAGCTCTATATACCAAAATCTGGTTATTGCCCTTGGCTCAATTTCAGTATGAAACTCTTCTGAAGAGGATTTAGATATCTTTTAACACAGTCGAGATAATTTTGCTTTTGAAATTTAATTCTGATTTTTAACATGTTTTTTCAGAAGGATAACGATAACTCAGGGACTATCAGCCCTGACATTCCTGACGTGTGCATAGCATACAAACTTCACTTAGAATGTAGTCAGCTCATCAACCTTTACGACTGGCTCCAGGTAAAGAAAACAAATCGTTGTCAATGTTTAATTTTAGTTGAGACCAATAAGATGAAAGTAAATAGCAGTCATTTATCTTGTTATTTCTTTTCAGCCAGATAATTAGGGGTAGTAGTTGCCATGTTTGAAGTGTATTTGGTGATAAATGTGGAAGGCAAATCTCGAGTCATTAGAAATCTATGAAAAGTTTTCTAAACATTTTCCCAGTAGATGATTTGATTTTAGGAGATAATAATAAGGTCAGAAAAAGGGAAAGTTTTCCTTTCACTTTTGATTTCCATATTTGGTAATGAATCACTCTTGATATTCATATTTGGTAATGAAGCACTCTTAATATTCATAGTGTTTAGAAATCAATCATTCAACTGACACATATTGAGATTGTCTGAATGATTATTTCTGATATTAACTGATAAATTACTTGTTGAAACTAAATTCTGTACAGTATTCGGAGATATTATGCAATCTGTCACAATTACAGGTTTTAAGGGGGAAATGTTGATGACAAAATTTAACATAAATTTTAATAGATGTTTATTGATTAGTATTAACACTTATTCATACCCTCATTTATTGTCTGTTACAGTTGAAATATTAACTTTATTTATTTTGCAAAAGAAGAAACTGGAGTGCCCGGGGAAAACTCAGGCAGGTTACCCCTTACCTTATCATGTCTGGGAATAAACCCCGCACAGCTGAGTGAAAAGCAAGCACGTTGCCACTGCATCACCCATCCAACCAATATGAGTTAATGATTTTGTCTTTTTGATGATTAAATTTTATGTATTTCTATTTGTCAGGCCTTCATCACGGTGAAGACTTCAAATGATGAAGAAAATGAAGATGAGATCAAGAATCCAGACCCAGTTTTACAGTATCCCTTTTTTTTTTACCTTATTAGGACCAAGCTGTATAAGTGCTCTGTAATATTCACTTTGTCCTTGTGTTCAGATATATAGCTTCCGAATGATGTCTTTAACATTAACATAAAGCAGTATATTGTCGGAGGAAATGCTTAAAAGATATCATTGACATGACTATAGTAAGAAATTTTGTAATTCCCTACCTTAAGGCAGCACAGTGTCATATTTCAAGGAACTTAAGGGGTAATGTGAAGAATTCTATATTTTTTAACCTTTCTGAAGTTTGATAATTGGAATTAAATGTTTATTGCTCATTGTGTATGAAACACTTGATAAAAAAAATGTAGATAATGATAACTCAACAGCATTTTAGAATGAAAGAATAAACTCTGAACAATTAATAGAATAAAAATTTTTAAAATATCGTCTCCGAAATTTGCGTCAAAGACACATTTTGTTAATGTGACAGTTATTGATAGAGGAAGTAAAATGATTGTAACAATGTTCCCAACGAATAAAGTAGATTGAAGAGAGATCAGCTAGCTTTAAATGGGTGTGTAACTGTTATCAAATAGTAGGATGATCCAAGTTATATCATTTGTATAGAACCTATTCTCCGACATTGGAGTTTGAGGTTCTCTACATTTTTTAATTATTGCCCATTTACTATGTGGTTCTGTTGTCATCAAGCTTTTTGAGACTTTGATCTGTTATTTTTAGAAAATATTAACTATATCTATTTATGCACACAGTATGTCTATGCACACAGTATGCCTCTGGGAATATTTGTGTTAAGGAAAAAAATACACTTTCCTTCTGAGTGTACAGATTTTGAGTAATATACATTAAAAATTGTTGACCAAACCTTAACACAACCCAGGGCTCGATTCATAAGAGCTGTGTCTGAACTCCAATTCCTTGGCTTTGTCAAACCCACAAAGAGGAAGACTGACCACGTGGCTAGACTGACGTGGGGAGGATGTTGATGATACAAGGAGGGAAAACTTTGTACATATTGGATTGGAACTCTTCTAAGATTGAGATTCATACGGTGCTCAGGAACTCGTCACATGATGGAACAGCTCTGCTGAAAAACCTTACACTCTGATTTTTGTGTCTTCAACAGAATTACCATTGGTAATAATCATCATTGCAAAATGCAACTTCAAAATAGAAGGTTTCTCTTCAAAATCATATCTCTTCACAAGTGTAATGTTTCCTGTCAAAATGAAGGGTCTATATTCACCAAACTTCAGGATGGTAAATAGGCAAGTAAGCTGGGAATCATTTTGTAATTGCCTTGTGAACCTTTGATGAGAAAAAAGGAACCATCTGAGGCATATGGACAGGCTTTGATGGAGGTGTATTTCTTAATCTTCAAAAGAACCATATCAGCCTTGTAAACCAGGATTTTATCATGTTTGATGAATGGTTGAACTTGGTGGTTTGACTGATCAAGTCATATTACACAGGTGTAGAGATGACGTGCCTCACAGAAAGAGGATGTCACAAATTGTTTCATTGAAACTAAACCAGCTGGACACCTTAAGGTTAAACGTTGCAATTTTTGTTATTGTCAGATGCTGCTGGCAGTATGAGACAATAGAATTTCTTGTTATTAAAAAGTTAATGATCCCGTTCAAATATTGCTTGTCTTTTATGCCCCAATGTTTTGTGGAGGCAGCCATCTCTATAGTGTCACCTCTGTCTGTTTTATAATGTGCCATACTTTATTTAAAAACTTTTTGATCATTCAATATTCAACAGTAGTACACATGCATCAATTACAAATTGGTATGAGAAACAAGCTTAGGACTTACATACAAGGATCACTAAACCTAATGGTATAAACAAGACTGCATTTTCTGAGGTCCAAGGTCAATGTCACTATTGATATTTATAAAAAAAATTGGACTAATACAAATGTCATATGGAGCCATGTCAACATTGGTTTCTTGATTTAATACTCACAATAAGAAAAATACAGAGGAGTCAAAAGAGAAATTTGAAGATTCTGAGAGATGACTCAATTCAAGAGAGAAAATTTGAATGATACTAATCATTTACTTAAACAACTATCAGGAACTCAAAGCTGAAACAGGCAACACTAACCTTGAACATAACAGGAAACACTAGCCCTGAACTTAAACAGGCAACACTCCCTGAATATAAACAGGAAACACTAAATCTGACCATAAACAGACAACACTGACCCTGAACATAAACAGGCATCACTAAACCTGAACATACAGGCAACACTGTCCCTGAACATAAACATAAAACACTGACCCTGAACATAAACAGACATCACTAAACCTGAACATACAGGCAACACTGTCCCTGAACATAAACATAAAACACTGACCCTGAACATAAACAGACATCACTAAACCTGAACATACAGATAACACAGACCCTAAACAAACATACAACACTGACCCTGAATGTAAACAGACATCACTAAACCTGAACATACAGGCAACACTGTCCCTGAACATAAACATAAAACACTGACCCTGAATGTAAACAGACATCACTAAACCTGAACATACAGACAACACTGTCCCTGAACATAAACAGACAACACTGACCCTGAATATAAACAGACATCACTAAACCTGAACATACAGATAACACAGACCCTAAACATAAACATACAACACTGACCCTGAATGTAAACAGACATCACTAAACCTGAACATACAGACAACACTGTCCCTGAACATAAACAGACAACACTGACCCTGAATATAAACAGACATCACTAAACCTGAACATACAGATAACACAGACCCTAAACATAAACATACAACACTGACCCTGAATGTAAACAGACATCACTAAACCTGAACATACAGACAACACTGTCCCTGAACATAAACAGACAACACTGACCCTGAATGTAAACAGACATCACTAAACCTGAACATACAGACAACACTGTCCCTGAACATAAACAGACAACACTGACCCTGAATGTAAACAGACATCACTAAACCTGAACATACAGACAACACTGTCCCTGAACATAAACAGACAACACTGACCCTGAATGTAAACAGACATCACTAAACCTGAACATACAGACAACACTGTCCCTGAACATAAACAGGCGACAATTACCCTGAACTTATTAAGGCAACATTAACCCTGAACTTACAGGGAACCAAAATCTGATCCGATTACAACTGGGATTTAGCCTTTCTAATGCTGGTTACATTCGGTCAATATTGACTACATTTAAGTGGAACAAGGCCCTTCAACTATAATGCGCCATTTTTCTTTGATCCTAATGGACGAGTTGTGAATGTTCTTTGCTTTACCGTGTTTAGGGTTCTGTCATTCCATTCCACGATGCCGTCGTTTTAGGAAATGATTGAATTTTCATTTTGTTGACATGCTCAGGGAATAACGCTGGTATAATCACATAGTCAACTACTCCGATAAAATGCCATAATTTGTGTTTATATTCGGTCAAAGCAGGGCACTAATTTACTTTGGGTGGTCGGGCTGCGCAGCGGTAACAATCTCGCCTTGCACCAAGACGTCCGACGGGCGAAATAGTAACGGTCCACCGTCCGACCAAATAGTTTTTCCCGGGTTCTCCGGTTTCGTTCCACAGTGAAATCCTCTCGCACGCTTCCATGCGGGCCATCAAGGGTATTTCGCAATTGTTGAAAGATGAATTAAGTTTATATAAAAACTGCTTAACGTATAGGATCCGAATTTTTTAAACACGGCCCTCCAAACAATATTTTTGTGATTGGGTGTTCCTGTTTATGCCCAATTATTTTCAGGGAATTATTTTAATTTCACCAGGGACGTATATATCACGTTAATATATATGTCCCTGATTTCACATTTCATACTTGGTCCCTCTGAGTTCAAGTGTTCTGAATGCGAGAGGAGACGGCCAGGGAAATCTTGATAACTTGTCTTGTTCGGGTTGTCGAATCGATGTCGCGTGTTGGTAAAAAAAAAAAGTGCCCTTGGCTAGTTTTGTGAAAGAATGTGTTATTTCATTTGGCATTTTCGGGATGTTATAAAAATGTTATGGACAGCTGATTGAATGTATATTGTTATTTGCAAGTATCGTATTTGAATAATTTTCATCTAATAAATAGTTTGTGACTACTTGAAACAAGAGTTATTGTCCTCAGAATTTGTAATTTGGCATTTTCCGTTAAATTATTTCTTAAATAATCCGACCGATGCATATTTTATGCTTTAGATTGAAATGCTAACCAAAATATTAACAAGATTTATGTCGGAACACGCTGATGTGATGTACATACCACTCACTCAATTTCATTGCAAGGTTTAAACCACGCCCAGAGATGGATGTGTAATGTCAATCATAATGGCGGATATTGATTAATGAGCAAGCAACCAATCATTTGTCGGCAGAAACTTTGAATACCTATGAGCATGCGTGAAAGTGAAAATGTAAAGTTTCCGTAGCAAATAGTGTCGTCTGCATAAAACAAACAGCCATATTTAAAATTTTTAATTTGCAAAGTTTAAAGTAGAATACAAGACCACTTCTGACAACGTAAAACGTTCATCTATAGACTTCTAACGGAGAGAAAAGGTAAGATATTTTACAGGCAACAGTGCTAATTGAATTGCAGACACTGTTTTCATTTTTGAACGAATCTTACAAGGTATTTACAAGTGAGGTGTTTGTTTTGTCGACGAAGCAGACGACACCCCAATACATGGTACTGTTCTTGTGCGTTTTATGAGGGTCTCACGTAATGTTTTCCCCTTGTTCATATTTTGCCTATGTTTTATCGACTATGAATTTAAATTAAGTTTCTTTTGACATGTCGGTATTTTCTTTCTGGTTTTCCAAACATGATTCGCCCTACATGTCTTTTAATATAGAAGTTCCTATTTAGACGTGGCCCCGTTTTACACGCGACTCCTATTTCAGTTTGATAATGTAATCGGCTCTTATCATCAGCTCCAACAAAGAAAACATCAAGTAGTTTAGAGCGGTTTCGGGGATTCGGACACCTAAAATACGAAAAGCATTTCAAGCCTGTCCAAGAGAATTTTAGGTTTGAAACATTTAAACACTACTTTAACAAATGATGACCGCTGCTGATAACTATAAATATTTTGAATGTGGTTTACCTGCAATGCCCCGTTTTCGGGATTTTAAGTAAAGTATGACATCGGTTAATGGCCATAATAACAAAAATCCAGTTTTATACACACTCTGAAACCTTATAAAATTGGGGTTATTGATTTATAAAAAGAGCATCGAATATTCCCCTCTGCTTCAATCCGGGCCATGAGAGTGTTTTACATAACCTACATATATGAGTGTGTTTAATATGTAAGACTAATTCTTATAAGCATTGCATTGTTTTATAAACACCTCTCTCTCAAATCAAATAAACTATTTGTTCTGAAGAAGTGTTCCATTTTTATTGGGAAGTACTGGATAATCTTTTTAAAAGAACGAAATCAATCATAGGTCTCCTCTGGACGTTAGTTGTACGTTGTCTATTTCAGTACTGATCGGGAAACACATTGGACGACAGGGAAGTCATATTGGATTCTAGCAGTTGTACTTCTGTTTTTTCTTATTCCTGAGAAGTGAATTATACTGACTTGACGATTCTCGTTATTCATGTTGTAGATTCACCTTGGTGCGTTTTAGTGCATTGTGCAATTAAGAAATGACAATTGTTATCGATTTATTGAAAAGTGTTTGTTAGATCATCAATTTTCATAAGGTTCGTATTGGTCACTTCTTGTGCATAGTACATTTTGATACTGATTTGAGAACCACTTGGTCATGTGGCGTCCTTCTTGAATTATGACAGTTTTTATGTGTAATCATTCTCCACTTTCATATGTAGGATTCCGTTAATGGCAGTTATAGTTTGTAAATTCTTACACAAGTTCTTGATAAATCATTATCAACTTTTATTATGATTGCCTTTGTCATTATGTGTATCTATTTTGGCGTTGCCAGATTGGAAAACAAAATGGCTGACAGGCGGCCATCTTGGATTTTGACAATTTTCTTGTTATTGCTATTTTTTTCTAAGTTTCTTTTAAAATCTCATTGCTCCGTTTCACTTGGCTAATTACTACTCATCCATTTTGTGACTGATTTGAAAAAAATAATTAAATGATGTCCGATAGTTGGCTGTTTCAGATGCATTCAAACCGCTAGAACTGTGTGGTTAATTTTGAAGTTCCCTTAATTTACTGATTTTTACAATAATATTATTGAATACGCCTATCAAATAAAACATATAATTAAGATCAAATAAATGAAGAGAACATATTGTGTTATGATCTTATACACGTAATTCGAAAATGGACATTAAGATGCCTTTGGATTCTCTTGTTAAAATGTTCTCAGATCTTTAAAAAATATAAACTGTGAAATGAAAGCTCTTAATATTGACTTTGACTTTTGTAAAACAATTTAACGGTAAACCATAAACCCTGAAATGTGTAATTAATGTTTTAAATCTTGATTGTGACTTTAGTAAAACAGTTTTAACGGTATGCAATGAACTAATCGCGGTAGAACTATCCTTTTATCCATAGTTCCATGGATGGTTTTGCATTAATGATTAAGGAATATATATGGTTTCTATTTTGACTTCCCTGAAACAAAGTTTATCCTTCCATGAATTTTCTTACCAAATACGGTAGGGATACATTTTTAGTACTGATCTTCGTTTCAACTTAATATATCGCGATGAAATAATATTCGATTTATGAATTATCACAGACTCATTCACAGTATGTGTAATAGAAAATAAGCTCATATAACTTTAAACGTTTTATTTGTTGAAATTCAACATCACTTTTATCATTTGGTAATATCACCACCAGAGCACGAGGTGAAGGATGCGTTAATGAATTCCAAAACAACTTTGATTTCAAACTAATTTGGCTCTTAAGTGGTTAAATCTGGCTCCTTGCACATCTTATTTCTTTTTTAAATAGGCCGAAACAGGACGAAATATAAAAAAAAACCGAAAAAACAAAAAAATGAAATAAAGGCAAAATGAGAAACGGTCATTGAAGACATTTAATTACAAAATATACTAACAATTGTGCACATATATACTGTTATCATACATAAAATTCACGAATATCGATAGCTTAGCGAAATATCCTCTAATATACATTTATTCTTGTATAAGCCAACCCAAGAGCATAATACCAGTGAAGCATTAACCCCTCCCTTGCCATACCCATTCCCAGTCTTTTTTTCAGAGTTGTCTTCCTGTAAAGTACAAATAAGTACCAGTGGAAATATTTAATTCAAGGAGTTGTAAGGAGATGGCTCTGTGGTGTGAACGAGTATACAGTATGTTCAAGTTATTGATAGACAAGCCCCAATCACGAACTATGATTTTACAAGGATGCTTCGGACTTGATAGAGTCCATATGCTAACCCCCCCCCCCCCCCCCCAAAAAAAAAAAAAAAAAAAAACTCCCAAGAAGCGAACGCCTACTACTTGTATACATATATTCTCCAAAGCTACTTATTATTATCATTAAGATATATAAGATATACCAAGTACCTTCCCCCACCTTCTGTATAAGTTGAAACCACCCCCTTCCCCCTTCCCAAAAAAACACCTTCCTTGTGCACTGGGCAAACCTTGTTCGTGAATTTGTTGATGTATGTGACCACTACACGAACACTTAAATGATATTCGGTAAATTGAACACGCCAGTAAAACCCCTAACTAACCGATATCAGAGTTAATTGCCTTTCCCAACATACATTTATAGATAATCTATTAAATGAGAGATTTTATAATTGCTAAACTTCCTTTCAGTTTACATGTAGATGGAGCGAATTTTGTGTCAATGGAACAAATTCCGATGTACCTGCATAGCTGTTTACACATCTAACATAATCTATGATTCCCTTTGTCTAGTGCACGTGTACGAAAGTGACATATGTCTAGTGTGTACATACATAAACCTAGCCATTGCTACAGAAATTACATGTAAGCATGTAAGAGTAGTTAACTTTGCCCAGTACAGGTGTCGACGGCTCGGTCTGCTGGACAATCCCATTCTCCGTTGCAGCTACAGAAACAGCGGTACTGAAGACAGCGTTCACGTAACACAAACACAGAGTTGCCGGAATATTTCGTTCCGCGAACTCGACAGTCTTTACATTTGCGATCACCTCCACAGACGTTACGCGTCAGATTAGCGGGACAGTTGAACGAGCCATCGCAACCACAGTTACATTCGAACCGGTCACATCCCTTTGTATACTGAAATCGACTATTGGGACGATAGCGTCGACCATCTACTACGCATGCGCGACATCGTCGTCTAACTGGTTGCCTGTCGTCTATATCACTAGTCTTAACAGTTTTCTGACAGTTTGGAATTGCTGATTCGAACTGACAGTCCCATGCACCATTGCAACCACAATGACAGCGGTAGCGCACACAATCGTTTGTATAATAGAAGTCCGTGTTTGGTTGTTGTATTGTTCCATTTACAACACACTGAGTGCATGGCCCGGATCCCACCGCTGCTCCACACATGTTCTCTGTCCGACTCGCAGGGCAGTTATAAGATCCATTACAGAAACAGTCACAACTGAAACGGTGACAACCTTCATCATATTGGAAGAACGTATCCGGGTCATACGACTCGTCGTTAACATGACATTTCCTACAGTTGACAGGCTCATTACAAATATTGACAGTCCTGTCTGACGGACAGTTGAAGGACCCGTCACAACTACAATTACAGCTGTACCGATAACAGTCGTCTTCATACTGAAATTGCGTATTCCCACGATAAGCTTGGTTGTTCACCAAACACTGCTGACAACCGCCATCACACACGTATTCTGTGTTGCGACTAGGACAATCGTAGGATCCATCGCACGCACAGTCACAATTTAACCTGTAGCAATCTTTGATGTACTGGAATTGTGAATTTGGTGGGAAGCGAGTACCATTTATAACACATTCGCGACAACCGTCCTCACGTAGTCTCTCGTCCGAACAGACGTTTTCTTCCGAGCATTCATGGTGTCCAGTGCAATCGCACGTACACACAAATCGTTTACATCCGATGCGGTACTGAAACCGTGTATTAGGTTGTCGCTCTTCATCGTTTACTATACAGGTTGAACATGCTTCTGCTAGTTCTTCCTCTTCGCCTTGGTCTGGCGTGTCTCCTCCTTCCTCACATGCATTGATAACGTCATCATGCAAGCATGTGAATCGACCGTTACAATGACACGTGCACATGTACTTTCTACAATCGTCATATTTCACAAGGAATCTGAAAATATTAAAAGGAAATTCAAGATATAAATACTGATATTATTATTGATGTTCAACACAACGGAACTAAGCAAAATATCTATGATCAATCATAGTGAGGTAGCGTATTATGATCAGAGTATAATGATTGCACTTACCGGGAGTTAAATGCGTGCACCTCATCTCTCACTGTACATGACTTGCATTGGTCTGGACATAAGATCCTTGGCCTCTGACTTGGACACAACCATGACCCATCACAGTTGCATGAACAGTTGAATCCTTTACATTGGTCGTCGTACCGGAATGTCGACCCACCGTTATATCTATTTCCTGCTACTTCACATACGCCACAGGCATCGCCCTCTGTGCTCTGCTGAATCTCGCTGACACCTTGACGTTCTTCGTATTCATAGTAAAACAACTGGAAATCGGATGAAGTTGAAGAGGACGTCGATGACGACGAAGAAGCAACTGAATCCGATGATGCTGACGTAGACCCGCTTCCAGAAGACCTATCTCCACCAGAAGAATATCCACTTCTTGAAACAGTCCTTTCAAAAGACCCCGAACTGCTTGAGGATGTTGATGAGGAGTCCCCCTTCCTTGAACCCGATGTCTGAGTACTCACTGTTCGAGATCCTGTTGTCCTTGTTTCTACTGTCTCTGAACTTGATGTGTCAGTGCTTGCTGTCCGTGTGTTACCCGATCGATAATTTTCTGAATTCGCTTCCTGACATCCCCAAGTGGGTATTTGTCGGGGACAGTTCCAAGAACCGTCACAAGAACATAAACATCTGAAACTTTTGCAACTGTCAATGTATGTAAACTCTCTTCCTCCTTTGTACGGCTGATTGTCAACCACGCAGATTCCACAAACACCTGCGTCTATTTCATCACTGCTCATCATTACCTCAGAACGTCCCTGTCGGACTTCATACTCGTAGAACGTTGTCCGGGATACGGTCTTGGAAGATCCTGTCGATGTAGACGTGGACGAACCGCACAGACGAGCAGGCTTTTGTCGCGGACACAACCACGATCCGTCACATTTACAGTTACACTGAAAACGCTTACAGCCGTCGTCCAGCTGGAATTCTCGTCTGCCAGGATAACTCTGACCATTAATGACACAGGGCCCACAACGACCTGCCCGGACATCTTCGCCATTTCTCCTCGTAACCGAACTTCCCTGACGGGTTTCAAATGTCTCATAGTATGTAGTTTCCACTCGGGTGACTGTTTGCGTGCCTTGGTTTTTGTCTCTACGACGTGTTGTACTACTGCCCGTTCCGCTCCTTCTACCGGTTGAGTTGTCTGTCGTGATCGTTCGACTAGATGTATTTTCCGTTCTACCAGTTCGCCTTGTTCCACTGTTTGTGCGCGTTGTATCCATCGTCGATGACGTTTTTAAAGTCTCTATTACATTCCCATCGTTGTCACAAATATTAATTGGACTTCCTGTCCTACAAGCGTAGCGTCCGTTGCAGTAGCATGTGCATTTATAACGTTTACAACGTCGGTCTACGTAAAATATATCATTGGCATTGTAGCTGTTTCCATCAACTGTGCAGATTTGGCAGTTTGTCTCATCAGTTTCAGCGATAATTCTGTCACGTTCTCGTTGGCGTTCTCGTTCTCTTTCAATATCTCGTTCACGTTCACGAGCACGATCCACTACCTGTTGACGTCCAGCTTCTTCCCTAGCTCGACGAATGGCTTCCTCCCTTTCTCGGCGAATTTTTTCCACCCTCGCCCGTCGGACTGCTTCTTCTCTTTCCCGACGAGCAGCTTCCTCTCTTTCTCTTCGTTCAACTTCATCACGATTTTGTCGTTCAGCCTCTTCCTGCACCCGACGTTGTTCAGCCTCTTCCTGCACCCGACGTTGTTCAGCCTCTTCCTGCACCCGACGTCTTTCAGCTTCTTCCTGCACTCGACGTCTTTTAGCCTCTTCCTGTTCTCGACGTCTTTCAGTTTCCTCCTGAGCTCTTACCCTCTCACGTTCCTCAGATTCTTCTCTTTCTCGACGGGCGTCTTCTTCTCTTTGTCGGCGTGCATTTTCTTCATTTACTCGCCTGGCTGCGTTCTCTCTTTCTCGGCGATCGATTTCTTCTCGATTACGACGTTCGGCTTCCTCCTGTGCTCTTCTCAATGCTTCCCTCTCGAGTTGACGGGCAGCTTCCTCTTGCCGAGCTATTTCTTCCCGGCGCATTATTTCCTCTCGTTGTACCGTTGTCGTCCTTGATGTTTCTATACGAGTCGGTCTTCTATCACGATTACTGGAGGTTCCCAATGTGGTAATGACTGTACGTGTTGAACTTGATCCTCCTCTATTGCGTATTGTGCCTGAAGGTCTGGTACCGACATGCACGGTCGTACTGCCGACAACACTTTCCTGGCCAACATTTACAATAGTATCAGTACCTCCAGAACACACGTTCGTTCCCGTACCTACGCAGTAGTGATTTCCGTTACAGAAACAATGACATTTATAGGCAATGCAACCTTCTCTATTGACGAACTTACTATTTGGTGGGTAATCTATTCCATTCACATTACAAGGCACACAATCATTGTCGTCTATGTCGTCGTCGGTACAAGTATATTCAGCTGTCTGACTATTGCAATCGGGCTGACCATTACAGCTGCAGATACACTGCTGACGCCAACAACCGCGCTCAAGTACAAGCGGCTCGTTTGTTGTGTAAGTACGTCCGCCAACTCTGCATTCCCTACAGACTTGTGTAGGCTGACCAATCGACGTACCACAGGTGTTGATAGGAGCTGTGCATCTGTGAATTCCATTACAACCGCACTGACATGTGTACCTGAGACAGTCTCTTTGAGTATTAAATATAGAATTCGGTGGGTAAATTTGACCGTCTACTCGGCATTCTCTGCATCTATTGTCTGTGGTACCTTTGCTTTCCGGATCACACCCAGGGATAGGAGTTTGGATGCACACAGCTCGACCACTACATTCACACAAACACGACAGGGTGTTACATTCCTTTCTGAATGTGAATTGGCTCAACGCTTGGTAACGCCTCCCCTCCACGGCACATCTTCTACACCCCACACCTTTGTTCTGATTCTGACAGTCGGTAAAACCTGCTGGTTTACAAGTGGCTTCTCCGCTGCATGAACAAGTACACTGGTATCGGATACATCCCCGGGTGTACTCAAACTGTGCGTTGGTAGCGTATTGTACATTGTTGACTAAACATACTCTACATTGGTCAGTATTTTCTGTTACCACGCCTGAACCACTAGTACCACCCCTGACCACAGTTGACGTGGTTATGGTCCTACTGCTGCTAGACACCGTACCTCTGTTTGTATTTCGCCCGGGAGTTACGAAGACCCCATATGTGTTCCCACCACCAGTCGTTGTTTCGCTAGTGGCGACAGACCCCTGTCCACCAGTTGTCCCAGTAGTCACCCTGAAAGTACCACCTCTATTTGTTGTTGATCCACTTGTCACTCTGACACTTCCGCCTCTGTTTGACGTAGAACCCGTGGTTACTACTCTCCTACCACCTGTATTAGCCGTGCCTCCACTTGTCACTCTGACACTTCCGCCTCTGTTTGACGTAGAACCCGTGGTTACTACTCTCCTACCACCTGTATTAGCCGTGCCTCCACTTGTCACTCTGACACTTCCGCCTCCGTTTGACGTAGAACCCGTGGTTACTACTCTTCCGCCTGTATTGGCCGTGCTTCCACTTGTCACTCGAACACTTCCACCTCTATTCACTGTCCTGCTGGTGTCAACAATTGTACCTTCAACACCTGTTATCCTTGTCGAAGAGCTACTACTAGAACTTCCGCTGCTTGTGCTACTTCCACCCGCCCGAACCACGGTAGTTCCCGGTCTATTGCCAATAGATCCACTGGCAATTACTGCCGTCCCGCATGCTAAATTCCCCCCAGGGGTGCACTCCGGTAAACCACTGCATCTACATCTACAACGATACGTAATACAACCAACATCAATGCTGAACTGTGCTCGAGAAGGAAATGTTTCTCCATTCATAATACATCGTCGACATCGGTCCTGGGTTCTAGTAATGTCGGTTGAATCTCGTGATGATGAGGTGCATTCGGTGTCTACTGAAGTAGAGGTGCGATAGCCTCCATTACAGTAACATCTAACATGGTGGTTGATGCACCTTTCCCGATAATCGAACTGAGAGTTTCCGGGATATGTGTGTCCGTTGATGATGCATTCCTTACACCAGGAAGACGGGATGTTACTAACAGACTGGATCTGAAACTGTTCAAAGTAGTCACCGGCACACGACACTGTGGCAGATTCCGCAGGGCAATCCCATCGTCCGTCACAACTGCATCGACAGCTGTAATTAATGCATCCCCATTGTAGATTAAATACGCTGCGCGAGGCGTACCTGTTTCCACTTACAAGACAGTCCCGGCAGCCCGTAGAAACTTGTTGCTGGGATCCACACAGATAAGTGATTTGGGAACGAGAACACTGCCATCCTCCGGCACAATCGCACTCGCATTCGTAGCGCCAGCAGTCTTCTTCCAGTTGAAACCTGGAATAACCCTCTACTCGTGTACCGTACACATCGCACGAGTAACAACCAGATGTAGCATTCTGCCTACATGTGTCCACTGCGTTCTCCCCTGGGCAATCCCACGACCCGTCACATCGACACGTACAGTCATTGTAGCGTATACAGCCATCCGTGTGAGAGAAGAATGAGTTCCCCTGATATTGCTCACCGTGTACATTACAATAGAAGCAGCCAGTTGTAGCATTCTGATTGCAAGTGTCAATCGTTCTGTTGGCAGGACACGTCCAGGATCCGTCGCACTTACAGTCACAATTGTACTGGTAGCAACCTTGATGCATTTTGAATTGTGTATTGCCCTGGTAGATACTTCCCTTAGCGTCACACGTTAGGCAACGATCAGTACAAACCCATTTGGCGTTCTCCTTGGGACAGCGGTAAGAACCGTTACAGCTACAAATACATGGGTCCCACTCCCAGCAATCCTCACGCAGTTTAAAGTTTGTACCTCCCTCGTACGTTCGCCCCTCAACGTCACACTGTAGACAACGATCGGTGCATATCCAACGGCCGTTTTCAGCCGGACAGTTCCACGAACCGTCACAATTACAGATGCATGGGTCATATTCGATACATTCTTGCTGCTTTCGATACACAAATTCCGTATTGCCGTCATACATCTGACCTTCTACTTCGCACTGTCGGCAGACATTTTCACAGATCCACTTAGCACGGTTAGGCTGACATTGCCATCCACCATCACATTCACAACGGCAGTCTTGCCATTCCACGCAACCGTTCCGGTAGGTAAATGAAGTATCTGGTGAGTGGAACGTTCCATGGACGTCACAGGACAAGCAGCCTCGCTGGTCCCGGCGACCTGTGAACACGCCCTGACCGAGATCAGCACGTGAGTCTGAATCTGAGCACGTGTTGATCCCCGTCTCTGCGGAGCATTGCCAGAACCCAGTACAACTACAGTAACATGATTGGTACTCGATACAACTGTTTGTGTACTTAAAATAAGAGTTTGGTGGAATTTCCTGGCCGTTCACTAAACAGTTTGTATTGCAATTCCCGCCTTGTGATCCCAAGGATACCCCAACACCTGATCCACTTGATGAAGATGACGACGACGTTCGCTGTCTCGAAGAAGATGACGTATAAGAATACGATGAAGACGATGATGATGATGACCCAGTATTTCTCCCTGATGAAGACGATGATGATGACCCAGTATTTCTACCTGATGAAGACGATGAAAAAGTCCCTGAGTTTGTATCAGAAACCGATGAATCAACATCTCTATTGGACAATTGACCGGTATTGCCTCCAGATGAAGATGAGCTTGAATACTCTGTCCTTGAGCCTGTTCGATAGTTGGTGCCTCGCGAGCCAGTCTGACGATTAGGACATGTGTTTCTTGCAGTCTGACACGTCCATGATCCGTTACATCGACAGTAACATCCGGTGAGCTCTTCACATCCCCGACGGTAGTCAAACGCACTGTTGCTGGGATAGTAGATTCCGTTGACTTCACACTCTCGACACGCGTTAGGATCGGGTGCGTTGTTGGCAGGGTTACACAGATCTATACCGTCATAGCAACGCCAATTACCGTCACAAAAACAACGACATTTAGAGTACTCGATACATCCATTCCTCAAGCTGAAGTCACTGTTGCCGTCGAATTTCATCCCATTTATCTCGCACTGAGTGTCGCAAACTGAAATAAGAAAGAATGGGGCATAGGTACATTATGTTGCCTACAAAGTAAAAAAAATGGGAGTGGAAATATCTAACGATTATGGCAGAAGACTGATGGCCAAAACAATAACAATGACATCGGTACCGTCGATTTCGGAGTAAGGGGTACAGGTACGAGTGAATATCACTATAGGATCAGTAGGACCGAAATCACTGATTCCGGAGTAACGAATAAAGGTACAATTGTATATTATTGCAGGATCAGTAGGACAGGTACAGCTGATTCCGGTGTGATGGGTAAATATTTAAGCGTCAATCACTACAAGATTACTAGGATTGGTATCGCTGATTCACGAATTATGGATACACGTACAAAAGAATCTCATTACAAGATCGACAGGGTCGGTACAGCTGATTCCGGAGTAACGGGTAAAGGCGAAAGTGTATATAATTACAAGATCGATAGGATCGGTACCGCTGATTCCGGAGTAACGGGTACATTTACAAGTGTATATCATCACAACATCGATAGGATCGGTACCGCTGATTCCGGAGTAACGGGTACATGTACAAGATTACTAGGATTGGTATCGCTGATTCACGAATTATGGATACACGTACAAAAGAATCTCATTACAAGATCGACAGGGTCGGTACAGCTGATTCCGGAGTAACGGGTAAAGGCGAAAGTGTATATAATTACAAGATCGATAGGATCGGTACCGCTGATTCCGGAGTAACGGGTACATTTACAAGTGTATATCATCACAACATCGATAGGATCGGTACCGCTGATTCCGGAGTAACGGGTACATGTACAAGATTACTAGGATTGGTATCGCTGATTCACGAATTATGGATACACGTACAAAAGAATCTCATTACAAGATCGACAGGGTCGGTACAGCTGATTCCGGAGTAACGGGTAAAGGCGAAAGTGTATATAATTACAAGATCGATAGGATCGGTACCGCTGATTCCGGAGTAACGGGTACATTTACAAGTGTATATCATCACAACATCGATAGGATCGGTACCGCTGATTCCGGAGTAACGGGTACATGTACAAGTGTATGTCATTACAAGATCAGTAGGATCGGTACAGCTGATTCCGGACTAAAGGGTAAAGGCGAAAGTGTATATAATTACAAGATCGATAGGATCGGTATCGCTGATTCCGGACTAAAGGGTAAAGGCGAAAGTGTATATCATCACAAGATCAGTAGGATCGGTACGCTGATTCCGGAGTAACGGGTACATGTTCAAGTGTATATCATCACAAGATCAGTAAGATCGGTACCGCTGACTCCGGAGTAACGGGTACATGTTCAAGTGTATATCATCATAAGATCAGTAGGATCGGTACCGCTGATTCCGGAGTAACGGGTACACGTTCAAGTGTATATCATTACAAGATCAGTAAGATCGGTACCGCTGACTCCGGAGTAACGGGTACATGTTCAAGTGTATATCATTACAAGATCAGTAAGATCGGTACCGCTGACTCCGGAGTAACGGGTACATGTTCAAGTGTATATCATCATAAGATCAGTAGGATCGGTACCGCTGATTCCGGAGTAACGGGTACATGTACAAGTGTATATCATCATAAGATCAGTAGGATCGGTACCGCTGATTCCGGAGTAACGGGTACACGTTCAAGTGTATATCATTACAAGGTCAGTATGATCGGTAACGCTGATTCCGGAGTAACGGGTACATTTACAAGTGTATATCATTACAGGGTCAGTAGGATTGGGATCACTGAATCCGGAGTAACGGGTACATGTTCAAGTGTATATCATCACAAGATCAGTAGGATCGGTATCGGTATAAGTTTTTATCATTATTCTTTTAAGCCCGCTGCATCCTTTGAGCATTCGAGATTATTGTTGTCATTGTCATCTGAACCGCGTTCATTGTACTTTTTAAAACACATTATATTAATATCGAACTGAACTTAATCTAAAACTTTTAAACTATTTATTCACACATGACGTTTTAAATTTTAAGTAAATATCATCCTTCTCTTTAAAATTATATTGCTAAGGCAGTGACATGCAACATGAAGGTAAAATATAAGCAATAATAACTGTTTTAATGTATTTATCGTCCTTCTTGATGCCTCATCACAAGTCTTATACTATGCCTATTTATTACGCCACCCATTTTGCATGTTTTATAGACTAAATACAGTGTTGTTGTTTACTCTGACTTATTACTTTTCAGCTATAATGATTTTATTTCGCATTGAAGTATATACAATATACAAGATTGTACCAAAGACACACAAGTAAATAACAAATTTTAATAACTTAGATACAATGGAGCCAAACCATGAATTAAACTATCGCCCTTGCAGGACTCGTCAGTGATGCTAAGGGCCTAAATATGTAAAATAAACATTGAAAATAAGGTATCTTCTATATTATTTGTCAATACAAAATATATATTCCACAAACCTTCATCTCTGTCTCCTCCTTGACTGTTTGAAGATCCAAGATGGAGACCATATCCCTGACCATGACCTGCCCAATGAACACGTTTAACATTAATAAAGAAACAAATTCAACAAGACAGAAGCGATAATATTTCACCAGCATATTTTACTTTCTAGGGGTGAACCTCATCTAATAAATTCGTAGGACCTGGTACATTTTATCACATAATCATTTCTTAAAACTTAATTAAATACCGGTCAATTTAGTTTTTCTTTTAATCAAAAATTCCTTTTCCCTTTTAGTAAATGATTTCACTTTGATCTACTCGACCATGCTGATTTTTCGTTTGTAATATATTTTTCATCCATACCATAATCTAAGTTATCTTAACAGAACAACAGAAATATATATATTTATATTGCTAAATGTGATGGATTTCGTGAAAATTAATGTATTTGAGGCCTGGGAATTATGTCATCATCTTAATTATTCAGCAGAAATTTTATTAATATTGTCCTAAAGTATAGCAGTGTTACATTTACTTAGCATGTGCATTTTTTTCTAACAATGAATTCTAATTTTATAATCAGGTTATTTAAAAATATTTACAAATACATTGCATAGTCACGAAATAATCTTACTCATCTGAATGTTTGTGTCGATTCTAATATTTGCATTTATCGATACTTATGCATGGCTAGTAGATTTGCGCAATAGTATACTGTGTTGTCAATACTTTCACTGAATGCAATCTGCGATGTTTGCTTAAATCCTTAAATTTTACATGTACCTGATTTAAATGCGACAAGACATATAAGACATCTTGCTGTAATGGTTTACGGTAACATTAATGGACAAAACATGTCAGTTATATCATTTGCTATGAAACTTGTGTTGCTGTTACATCGCTTGTATCGAAGTGCATTTACATTAGCGAATTCCGTATTACAGCATTTCATACTTTTGGAAGACTTATCCAAGTATATGAACTAATATTTCACATACTGTATTTATTCACGAATGTGACATTTGACTCACCTGCAGCAGAGACCATAACTAACCACGCCCCTAATAGAAGGACCAGGCTCACTGATAGCTGTAACAAGCAAACACAAGTTATTTATGAAGATAAAAATCAACTTCATGGAAAACTGTATACTAGTAAAGGTGTAATTACAACATTAATTCTGTCTCATTTAGTGGGTACCGCCCACTTTGGAAACCATACCCACTGTTGTAACCCGGTAAGATTATTGTACCGCCCACTTTGGAAACCATACCCACTGTTGTAACCCTGTAAGATTATTGTACCGCCCACTTTGTTAACCCTACCCACTGTTGTAACCATTTAAGATTAGTATACCGCCCACTTTGGTAACGCTTCCCACTGTTGTTACCCAGTAAGATTATTGTACCGCCCACTTTGGAAACCATACCCACTGTTGTAACCCTGTAAGATTATTGTACCGCCCACTTTGGTAATACCAGAGGCGTATATATCAAATTTATGTGTTATATATGTCTCTGGAAACCCTTCCCACTGTTGTAACCCTGTAAGATTATTGTACCGCCCACTACGTTAACCCAGTTACATCAATAGGTGCCTCGTAATTCCATCCAATATTGTAATGCATTTACTTTTATGTGTAACGCCCAACTACTTAGCGGGTAACCACACCCACCATTGAAACTTGGTTAAATTAGTGTGCAATGCCCAATTTTGTACACCAAGCGTGCTTTTAAACTACAACTGAGAGGTTGCAATGAAGGAGACCTAAGTCAATACACTGCACGGGCAGGTGGAGTTCTCGGAGTGGACGTCCGCACCAAGTCATAAGACTCATGTGAATTAGAAAAGGTCCCAGGCATAAGCAGGTTAATGAATAAGAACACAAAATTGTTTTAATATTATCTTTTTTAAAATAATGATAAAACTGAAATCTAAAAATTGTATCTAAGGGCTCAAAGTAATACGTTGCAGACTAAAAGCATTTTGATTTCTGTGAATTTTCAATAAATGAATGAATGAATGAATGAATGAATGAATGAATAGATAAATGAAAATGAAAATTAATGAATGAATATTTCAGTTAACCTGTTGATCAAGTCTTCCTTCAAACAAATTAGCCCAGTGTTGTTCCAAGACATGCACGAAAGTTCACAAACATAGGTGTATGATGTGCCATAGATAAACAATACCAGACCTTTCTTTGTTCTAGTCTATAGTTATGGAATGTCAAATATAATCTTCTGTGCTTTTTGGCAATCGACTTTATATGAAATAGAGCTTCAACTTAGAAACATTATTTTAGGTGAACAAGTCACACGGCTACGTCAGTTGGAACTTTTAATAAACATTTTGTTCAAATTAACTGGAATCAGAATCACTAGATTCTTTAGATTACTTTTTGTTGGTTTTTGTTATTTTTCAGTTTCAACAGATTTATCACAGATGGAAAATTATAAAACGCTGTGGGAGATCTTGTTTATATCAGTCTCACTAACCCGGAAGTCTTTATTATTCCAGATTTGGATACCAGTGATCATACACGTGTATATATTTACCGCCAATTATATAAGTAAATTTTAGTTCCAATTCACCTTCATTCCATTTCAAGCCAATAAAGAAATTCTCTGAAGCTGCACAATAGTAGACCTTAAGTACCGGTTTACTGAACTCCCATTGTGATTGTAATCACGCGTATAAATAGCAGCAAGTCCTGTATACGAGGTTACATAATGAAGTACATGGGTGATTTTATCTTACTTGTACAAGCAGCGAATGTTTACTATCAAGGGATGTTACACGAGTATTTCAGGTTGCCGACTAGACATAGGTTATTTGTTTTGAGTTGCTGGTGTGACTCGAGTTGTGTGGTTTGGGTTTCAAGTGTAACGTGGATGGTTTGTTTCGGGCTGTTATTGTAACACGGGGGGTTTGTGTTTCGGATTGCTAGCATAACACGGGTGGTTTATTTTGGGTTGTTATTGGTAGCAGGAAACAGTTAATTTGCATTTTTCCTGAAATTATTGGTCATGTTTGAGATATACAGGTATTGCAGATTGGTTATGAAAAATACATCATTACATGTATATATATTTATAAACTACATAACAATTTCATTTATAGTAGAAAGATGAAATTTGTGTATATCAAAAATTTCCTCTGATTTCTGATATTTGATTGTCATGGTTACCTGAAAAAATGCTAAAAATGCAAAAATATTGCTAATTCCAAACTAACACTACAATTTTCTAGAAGACATTTAATTCTAAACACCTATCTTACAATCAACAACACTGTCATGGTAACAAAGTACTTACATTTCAGCAAATTCCAACTGGGAAATCCTTCATAACATGACCACATGTAAACACTATGAAAATTTCACTTCCTGTAAAGCTAGTTTTTGGTGCGTAGACACAGATTCGAGACTACCTAAATAGTAATTCCCAACACAAAGCTAAAACATTATTCTGAAAAGAATGAAACCCTACATTGTTCACTTTAACATGACAAGACCAATTTTAGCAAGGATTTATTGTTTCAATTTTAATTAAAACCTTTATAATGGGGTAATCTAATGAACAAAAAAAAATCTCCCATGGCCACACCGAAAAACTGTACTGCTACCTATTGTAACACGGTTGGTTTGTGTTTCGGATTGCTAGTTTAACACGTGAGGCTTGTGTTTAGTTTTACTAGAATAACACGAATTGTTCGTTTCGAGTTTCCGGTGTAAGTGACACATGCCGTTAGTATTTATCGTAACCTGTGTAAAACGGATTGTTTAAGTTTCGGATTGCTTATGTAACACGGGCCTTTTTCCGGTTGTCACAATAGTCCGGAAGGTGCTTATTATCGAACTGCGATTTCATTTTCGTCTTGGTGGCGGTCGATATCGACCTCGACCATGACAAAAATAAAAACGAAACACAAAACAAAAATAAAATCGCGGACAGATAGTCAGGGCCCTACGGACTATTGCAAGACACGGGATGCTGGTAAATAAAATTGCTTGCTTTAAAACACGGGTTTTATATTTAAAAAGCGATTTTTCATTATCTGTTCAATGTTTTGTGATGAGGATAATAGTAATGAACACGGGTTGTTTGCGCTACGGTTACCGAGGGTTGTTTGTCTTAACAATGCTATTTCGGTAACGCTTATATTGCATTATGAACAAGATGATTGGGGGAATTTGAAATCAATTTTAATGTAAGGCATGTACATGATAACAGGAGGGGTTTGTGTGTTAAACAATGTTATTTTGGTAACACGTTGATATCAAGGATCTATACTATTCAGAATGCCTAGGGTATATTAACAGTGACATAACGGTACGTTCTCCACACGAGAAATGCTATCCCCTTTTCTCGCCTGTCAAGTGAATCATGTTCTTGTGCGTGTTAACCGACAATCCCCGAAACCTGTTGACGCTAACTGCTTCACCATGTTTCCCGTCATATCTCATTCCCCATCCCCTGTCCTCGACACCCTCGTTCCAACTGGCGCATATAGTATACGTTGTCCGTACGTGATTTACATAGCACCACTAGGATGTGACGTCATCACTTCCTTCAAACATGCATGTTTATATGTTGTTTTATTGCGGCATTCGTCAATTTGCTCATTACGAAGACCATAAACATGGTTAAACATGTCCACGTCGCGAATGGAAAATAACTTTATATGATAATCATGTCTTCGTTCATATTTTGTATTGATTTAAAAAATGCAACTAAACACGACTCAATGAAAGTATTATTAGGGGATAAAATAGTAAGATCTCGTTTGCCACATCACTATAGTTTCAAATTTTCAGAAACTGACATAAGTAAAGTCTTTGAGGGGTAAAACAACATCGGTATTTACGTAAAGTTATTACATAGACCTCAAGCCCTAAGCTGGCCGTAACAATAGCTATATAGAGCAGGCTTTCGTAAACTCACAAACTTAGTGTAAACTATTTAAGTTTATTTTATTTTTCGTGGCAGTCTATTTTTGGAATTAATATTGAAAGATTGCAACCAGTGCTCTAATCCGATTTTTCAATTATTAAGGTCATTGATTTTCCGAAACCATAATTACGAAATGTTAATTGAGTTTAAGATTTTAAACAAGTGTCACTAGACATAAAACTATTATCCGCAATGATGTAAAAAAAGAAGCAAAGGTCTGTGATGTTTGCGAATACTCGATAGTAAGTCATCTTAGCAATCGTCCCACCATCAGCAACTTCCGGTTTACCGACGTAACAATGATGAAGTGTCTAGACCGGAAATAAAGGCACTTGACTTGTGGATTCCTATCACAATATCAGACTTACTTTTCAGAAGAGTTTTCTCTGTCGGTGTGCACTTAAGCAGATTACTCACTGTTGTAACGGGAATAAGTATAATACAATCACAAATCTTTATGTGTTGAGGAAGGGGTGGGGAGAACTTTAGAGGATACTTTGTGTATTGAGGAAGAGGTATGGAGAACTTTGGAGGATACTTTGTGTGTTGAGGAAGGGGTGGGGAGAACTTTGGAGGATACTTTATGTGTTGAGGAAGGGGTGGGGAGAACTTTGGAGGATACTTTGTGTGTTGAGGAGGGGTGGGAGAACTTTAGAGGATACTCTGTGTGTTGAGGAAGGGGTGGGGAGAACTTTAGAGGATACTTTGTGTGTTGAGGAAGGGGTGGGAGAACTTTGGAGGATACTTTGTGTGTTGAGGAAGGGGTGGGGAGAACTTTGGAGGACACTTCGTGAGTTGAGGAAGGGGTGGGGAGAACTTTAGAGGATACTCTGTGTTGAGGAAGGGGTGGGAGAACTTTAGAGGATACTCTGTGTTGAGGAAGGGGTGGGAGAACTTTAGAGGATACTCTGTGTTGAGGAAGGGGTGGGAGAACTTTAGAGGATACTCTGTGTTGAGGAAGGGGTGGGGGAACTTTAGAGGATACTTTGTGTGTTGAGGAAGGGGTGGGAGAACTTTGGAGGATACTTTATGTGTTGAGGAAGGGGTGGGAGAACTTTAGAGGATACTCTGTGTGTTGAGGAAGGGGTGGGAGAACTTTGGAGGACACTTTGTGTGTTGAGGAAGAGGTAGGGAGAACTTTAGAGGATACTTTGTGTGATGAGGAAGGGGTGGGAGAACTTTAGAGGATACTCTGTGTGTTGAGGAAGGGGTGGGAGAACTTTAGAGGATACTTTGTGTGTTGAGGAAGGGGTAGGGTGAACTATGGAGGATACTTTGTGTGTTGAGGAAGAGGTATGGAGAACTTTGGAGGATACTTTGTGTGTTGAGGAAGGGGTGGGGAGAACTTTGGAGGATACTTTGTGTGTTGAGGAAGGAGTGGGAGAACTTTAGAGGATACTCTGTGTGTTGAGGAAGGGGTGGGGGAACTTTAGAGGATACTCTGTGTGTTGAGGAAGGGGTGGGAGAACTTTAGAGGATACTCTGTGTGTTGAGGAAGGGGTGGGAGAACTTTAGAGGATACTTTGTGTGTTGAGGAAGGGGTGGGAAGAACTTTAGAGGATACTCTGTGTGTTGAGGAAGGGGTGGGAGAACTTTAGAGGATACTCTGTGTGTTGAGGAAGGGGTGGGAGAACTTTAGAGGATACTCTGTGTGTTGAGGAAGGGGTGGGAGAACTTTAGAGGATACTCTGTGTGTTGAGGAAGGGGTGGGAGAACTTTAGAGGATACTCTGTGTGTTGAGGAAGGGGTGGGAGAACTTTAGAGGATACTTTGTGTGTTGAGGAAGGGGTGGGAGAACTTTAGAGGATACTCTGTGTTGAGGAAGGGGTAGGGTGAACTATGGAGGATACTTTGTGTGATGAGGAAGGGGTAGGGTGAACTATGGAGGATACTTTGTGTGTTGAGGAAGGGGTAGGGTGAACTATGGAGGATACTTTGTGTGTTGAGGAAGGGGTGGGAGAACTTTGGAGGATACTTTGTGCGTTGAGGAAGGGGTGGGGAGAACTTTAGAGGATACCCTGTGTGTTGAGGAAGGGGTGGGAGAACTTTAGAGGATACTCTGTGTGTTGAGGAAGGGGTGGGAGAACTTTAGAGGATACTTTGTGTGTTGAGGAAGGGGTAGGGTGAACTATGGAGGATACTTGAGTTAGGATACCAAAAGCGTATAGAAAGTATAGTAAAGGTCACCTGTCCGACCACGTGGGTTTTCTCCGGGTACTCCGGTACTAAATAAGACCCCTCTCACGCTTACATCCAGGCCAACAAGAGTGATTAGTATAAGTTGAAATATCTTGTTTCGCAATTGTTGTAAAATAAATAAAGTTTATTTATTTATTTTGAAAGGATAACGACAAGGATGTCCAAAAGTTGAAAAAAAGTTTTGTATTGTCTAGTAACCTCCAGCGGTGTATCACGTTACGGTAAGCTGGTAATACCATCTAGGGTTCGATCCCAGACATCAACGATTGACCAAGTTCACAGGCTCAAAAACAAATATTCTGGAGATATTTCTACTTTTAGAACTGCATTTGATGGAGAGTTGGTCTGTCCACATCGCCGTTTATGTTTTAGGTGTCAATGTGAAATAAAGATAACAAAACAGTCATCTGAAATTGTAAACTCATATAAAATGTGTACGGCCTAATTTATAGTTAAACCAAGACTTCAGTGAATTAGAAAACAAAACCCAAAACATTTCGATGTGATGTATACGACATTTAGTTAAAAACCCAAATAACCATTATTTACGAATTTATTACGGAGCCAGAACGGTCTTTAGAAACGTCAGACCTACAGATCTAATTACGTCATAATCAAATCGTTTTAAATGCCCACCCAATACACGCCAACCAAACGCATGTAATGACGCGTGGTAAAATGTTCAAAGAAAACATATCATGATTACCAATACGGAACAAGCAGTAAATTGTACTTTTATCAATTTTCCTCTGCATAGTCAATAACAAACAATTGATTCTTCATTCTATGAGAATAAGTATGTAGTATTGAGTGGCCTGAGAATTAGCACAAATTTGTCTAGTGTTAGCGTTACCAATACATATATCTGTTACTGCAATTATTGAATATTCAGAATAAATGTTCAGATAATTCACAGTTAACTTTGAATATTTAGTGGCAATTTTTTCAACATTTTGTTAATTCTGAATATTTACTAGAAAAAATCAAATGTTTTGCAATAAATTTTGAATATTTACTAGAAAAGTTTAAAAGTTTTGTGATAAATCTTAAATATTTAGTAAAATTTTTTACAAATTTAGTAGCAAGTTTTTGAAGATTTATCTGTTGAATTTAATTTTGAATATTTGGAGCAAATTTGTAATATTTAGTAGTAGCTTACTCTTAAACATAATTCTTAAAGTTGAGAGTAGGTTTTAGTTTTTAGAAAGCGAGTTGCTTACAATAAGCCTTATGGGTGAAATATTGTAAGTGTACATCGTTTGAAGTATCCAATATGTAGCAGCTAGCTAAGTGTTGCGGGTATTTAGTATTAATAGTATATAATATTAATATAATCACATACAATTGTAAATTTTTAATATTAAGTAACCAAAGTTGGGAGTATTTATTTCAAAGAAATGTGAGTATTGGAAGAAATCAACATGCACTTGGAGCTGTAAGACAGCTGTTCCAAATAAACGAAAAGAAGTTGTTAGGGTACGCACGTGTGCACTTACCTTGTAAAAGTGATCCATTTGTTTGTATGTGAACATCCACACTGATATGTGTTTTTTCACAGAACCATAACCAAGGCTTTTTAGTTGTTGCGGTAGTTTTCTCGACCACCCTGTGCTAGTGTATAGTAAGGGCTAATATGAGTCCCTCACGGAGACGTACCGAGTTATTAGCTGTGTCGTCAGAACACTTCCGGTAGATTCCGGTTACTGCCAAGTATGTAGACGAACGCGCCTGGTTAATGAACATTCGCACAAGTCTGCTTAAATTATCATACACACATTTTATACGTCCAAGAAGCATACATGCACGGGAGACGGTGGCGATAACCCTTCTTGACTCGTCCAACCTTTCATCGTCAATCACATCTAACGTGTAGCCAGCTCAGTTCACGGACTAATGGCAGCGATGAAAGGATGAGGAAGGGCAAATGTACACACAAGGGAAACACAGGTGTAGAGGGGATACTGCAGGGTTTCCCAGGTACATGCTGTAGGGGAACATTTCGATAACTTCTATGTGGAGGTTCTACTGGACTAGTCCTGTATTATTAGAGCAATAGTGTATAGCAAGGTACTACTGGTACTCTAGTGCGGTGACAGATAAAGGGTAAAATCTCAATCATACGGATATAGGGTAAAATCTCAATCATACGGATATAGGGTAAAATCTCACTCATACGGATATAGGGTAAAATCTCAATCATACGGATATAGGATAAATCTCAGTCATACGGATATAGGGTAAAATCTCAGTCATACGGATATAGGGTAAATTCTCAATCATACGGATATAGGGATATAGGGTAAAATCTCAGTCATACGGATATAGGGTAAAATCTCAATCATACGGATATAGGGTAAAATCTCAGTCATACGGATATAGGATAAATCTCAGTCATACGGATATAGGGTAAAATCTCAGTCATACGGATATAGGGTAAAATCTCAATCATACGGATATAGGGATATAGGGTAAAATCTCAATCATACGGATATAGGATAAAATCTCAATCATACGGATATAGGATAAATCTCAATCATACGGATATAGGGTAAAATCTCAGTCATACGGATATAAGATAAAATCTCACTCATACGGATATAGGGTAAATCTCACTCATACGGATATAGGGTAAAATCTCAGTCATATGGATATAGGGTAAAATCTCACTCATACGGATATAGGGTAAAATCTCACTCATACGGATATAGGGTAAAATCTCAATCATACGGATATAGGGTAAAATCTCAGTCATACGGATATAGGGTAAATCTCACTCATACGGATATAGGGTAAAATCTCAGTCATACGGATATAAGATAAAATCTCACTCATACGGATAAAGGATAAATCTCATTCATACGGATATAGGGTAAAATCTCAGTCATACGGATATAGGGTAAAATCTCACCCATACGGATATAGGGTAAATCTCACTCATACGGATATAGGGTAAAATCTCAGTCATACGGATATAGGGTAAAATCGCACTCATACGGATATAGGGTAAAATCTCAGTCATACGGATATAGGGTAAAATCTCAATCATACGGATATAGGGTAAAATCTCAATCATACGGATATAGGGTAAAATCTCAGTCATACGGATAGAGGATAAAATCTCAATCATACGGATATAGGATAAAATCTCAATCATACGGATATAGGGTAAAATCTCAGTCATACTGATATAGGGTAAAATCTCAATCATACGGATATAGGATAAATCTCAATCATACGGATATAGGGTAAATCTCAATCATACGGATATAGGGTAAATCTCAATCATACGGATATAGGATAAATCTCAGTCATACGGATATAGGATAAATCTCAATCATACGGATATAGGGTAAATCTCAATCATACGGATATAGGATAAATCTCAATCATACGGATATAGGATAAATCTCAATCATACGGATATAGGGTAAATCTCAGTCATACGGATAGAGGATAAAATCTCAATCATACGGATATAGGATAAAATCTCAATCATACGGATATAGGGTAAAATCTCAGTCATACGGATATAGGGTAAAATCTCAATCATACGGATATAGGGTAAAATCTCAATCATACGGATATAGGATAAATCTCAATCATACGGATATAGGGTAAATCTCAATCATACGGATATAGGATAAATCTCAATCATACGGATATAGGATAAATATCAATCATACGGATGTAGGATAAATCTCAATCATGCGGATATAGGATAAAATCTCAATCATACGGATATAGGGTAAAATCTCAATCATACGGATATAGGGTAAATCTCACTCATACGGATATAGGGTAAAATCTCAATCATACGGATATAGGGTAAAATCTCAGTCATACGGATATAGGGTAAATATCACTCATACGGATATAGGGTAAAATCTCAGTCATACGGATATAAGATAAAATCTCACTCATACGGATAAAGGATAAATCTCACTCATACGGATATAGGGTAAAATCTCAGTCATACGGATATAGGGTAAAATCTCACTCATACGGATATAGGGTAAATCTCACTCATACGGATATAGGGTAAAATCTCACTCATACGGATATAGGGTAAAATCGCACTCATACGGATATAGGGTAAAATCTCAGTCATACGGATATAGGGTAAAATCTCAATCATACGGATATAGGGTAAAATCTCAGTCATACGGATAGAGGATAAAATCTCAATCATACGGATATAGGATAAAATCTCAATCATACGGATATAGGGTAAAATCTCAGTCATACGGATATAGGGTAAAATCTCAATCATACGGATATAGGGTAAAATCTCAATCATACGGATATAGGATAAATCTCAATCATACGGATATAGGGTAAATCTCAATCATACAGATATAGGATAAATCTCAATCATACGGATATAGGGTAAAATCTCAGTCATACGGATATAGGGTAAAATCTCAATCATACGGATATAGGATAAATCTCAGTCATACGGATATAGGGTAAATCTCAATCATACGGATATAGGGTAAAATCTCAATCATACGGATATAGGGTAAAATCTCAGTCATACGGATATAGGGTAAAATCTCAATCATACGGATATAGGATAAATCTCAGTCATACGGATATAGGGTAAATCTCAATCATACGGATATAGGGTAAAATCTCAATCATACGGATATAGGGTAAAATCTCAATCATACGGATATAGGGTAAAATCTCAGTCATACGGATATAGGGTAAAATCTCACTCATACGGATATAGGGCAAAAATCTCAGTCATACGGATATAGGATCAATCTCAGTCAAATGGATATAGGGTTTTCATAGGCTCTGCCTGTTGCCCAATTCCATTTATCATCAACAGCAAGACAACGAAATATTCTGAAATGAAATATGGAAATAGGGTAAAATCTCAATCATATATGAGAACTGAGGAGGTTATTTGTGTTGTGGTTCTGTGTGGGCATTTATATGTTATGTAGGTACAGTGTGGGTCTTTGTGTTGTGTAGGTATTGTGTGATTCTTTGTGTTGTGTGGGCAATGTGTGGATCTGTAAGTGTTGTGTGGGTACTGTGTGGATCTTTGTGTTGTGTGGGTATTTAGTGGATCTGTAAGTGTTGTGTGGGCTCTGTGTGGATCTTTGTGTTGTGTGAGTATTGTGTGGATGTTTGTGTTGTGTGGGTATTGTGTGGACCTGTAATTGTTGTGTGGGTACTGTGTGGATCTTTGTGTTGTGTGGGTATTGTGTGGATGTTTGTGTTGTGTGGGTATTGTGTGGGTATTGTGTGGACCTGTAAGTGTTGTGTGGGTATTGTGTGGGTCTTTGTGTTGTGTGGGTACTGTGTGGGTCTTTGTGCTGTGTGGGTATTGTATGGATCTTTGTGTTGTGTGGGTATTGTGTGGATCTGTAAGTGTTTTGTGGGCACTGTGTGGATCTTTGTGTTGTGTGAGTATTGTGTGGATGTTTGTGTTGTGTGGGTATTGTGTGGACCTGTAAGTGTTGTGTGGGTATTGTGTGGATCTTTGTGTTGTGTGGGTATTGTGTGGACCTGTAAGTGTTGTGTGGGTATTGTGTGGATCTGTAAGTGTTGTGTGGGTATTGTGTGGATCTTTGTGTTGTGTGGGTATTGTATGGATCTTTTTGTTGTGTGGGCACTGTGTGGATCTTTGTGTTGTGCGGGTATTGTGTGGATCTGTAAGTGTTGTGTGGGCACTGTGTGGATCTTTGTGTTGTGTGAGTATTGTGTGGATGTTTGTGTTGTGTGGGTATTGTGTGGACCTGTAAAAGTTGTGTGGGTATTGTGTGGATCTTTGTGTTGTGTGGGTATTGTGTGGACCTGTAAGTGTTGTGTGGGTATTGTGTGGATCTGTAAGTGTTGTGTGGGTATTGTGGATGTTTGTGTTGTGTGGGTATTGTGTGGACCTGTAAGTATTGTGTGAGTATTGTGTGGATCTTTGTGTTGTGTTGGTACTGTATGGATCTTTGTGTTGTGTGGGTATTGTGTGGATCTTTGTGTTGTGTGGGTATTGTGTGGATCTTTGTGTTGTGTGAGTATTGTGTGGATGTTTGTGTTGTGTGGGTATTGTGTGGACCTGTAAGTGTTGTGTGGGTATTGTGTGGATCTTTTTGTTGTGTGGGCACTGTGTGGATCTTTGTGTTGTGTGGGTATTGTGTGGATCTGTAAGTGTTGTGTGGGCACTGTGTGGATCTTTGTGTTGTGTGAGTATTGTGTGGATGTTTGTGTTGTGTGGGTATTGTGTGGACCTGTAAGTGTTGTGTGGGTATTGTGTGGATCTTTGTGTTGTGTGGGTATTGTGTGGACCTGTAAGTGTTGTGTGGATCTGTAAGTGTTGTGTGGGTATTGTGTGGATCTTTGTGTTGTGTGGGTATTGTGTGGACCTGTAAGTGTTGTGTGAGTATTGTGTGGATCTTTGTGTTGTGTTGGTACTGTATGGATCTTTGTGTTGTGTGGGTATTGTGTGGATGTTTGTGTTGTTTGGGTATTGTTTGGACCTGTAAGTGTTGTGTGGGTATTGTGTGGATCTTTGTGTTGTGTGGGTATTGTGTGGATCTTTGTGTTGTGTGGGTATTGTGTGGACCTGTAAGTGTTGTGTGGGTATTGTGTGGATCTGTAAGTGTTGTGTGGGTATTGTGTGGATCTTTGTGTTGTGTGAGTATTGTGTGGATCTTTGTGTTGTGTGGGTATTGTGTGGACCTGTAAGTGTTGTGTGGGTATTGTGTGTATCTGTAAATGTTGTGTGGGTATTGTGTGGATCTTTGTGTTGTGTGGACCTGTAAGTGTTGTGTGGGTATTGTGTGGATCTTTGTGTTGTGTGGGTATTGTGTGGATCTGTAAGTGTTGTGTGAGTATTGTGTGGATCTTTGTGTTGTGTGGGTATTATGTGGATCTGTAGGTGTTGTGTGGGTATTGTGTGGATCTGTAAGTGTTGTGTGGGTATTGTGTGGATCTTTATAAATATAAACTTTATTTGTTTTACAACAATTGCGAAACAAGTTATTTAAACTTATACTAATCACTCTTGTTGGCCCGGATGTAAGCGCGCGAGGGGCCTTATTGTGGGAGGAAACCGGAGTACCCGGGGAAAACCCACGCGGTCGGACAGGTGACCCCTTACCTTTTCACGTCCGTTCCGGGAATCGAACCCCGGTCGGCTAGGTGAAAGGCGAGTGCGTTAACACTGCGCCACCCGACCACCCTTTGTGGATCTTTGTGTTGTGTGGACCTGTAAGTGTTGTGTGGGTATTGTGTGGATCTGTAAGTGTTGTGTGGGTATTGTGTGGATCTTTGTGTTGTGTGGGTATTGTGTGGATCTGTAAGTGTTGTGTGAGTATTGTGTGGATCTTTGTGTTGTGTGGGTATTGTGTGGATCTGTAAGTGTTGTGTGGGTATTGTGTGGATCTTTGTGTGGGCACTGTGTGTTGTGTAGGTATTGTGTTGATCTTTGTGTTGTGTGGGCACTATGTGGATCTTTGTGTTGTGTGAGTATTGTGTGGATCTTTGTGTTGTGTGGGTATTGTGTTGATCTTTGTGTTGTGTGGGCACTATGTGGATCTTTGTGTTGTGTGGGTACTGTGTGGATCTTTGTGTTGTGTGAGTATTGTGTGGATCTTTGTGTTGTGTGGGTATTGTGTTGATCTTTGTGTTGTGTGGGCACTATGTGGATCTTTGTGTTGTGTGGGTACTGTGTGGATCTTTGTGTTGTGTGGGTATTGTGTGGATCTTTGTGTTGTGTGGGTATTGTGTGGATCTTTTTGTTGTGTGGGTATTGTGTGTATCTTTGTGTTGTGTGAGTATTGTGTAGATCTTTGTGTTGTGTGGATACTGTGTGGATCTTTGTGTTGTGTGGGTATTGTGTGGATCTTTGTGTTGTGTGGGTATTGTGTGGACCTGGAAGTGTTGTTTGGGTATTGTGTGGATCTTTGTGTTGTGTGGGTATTGTGTGGATCTGTATATATCATGCAGGTATTGTGTGGATCTGCATGTATTTTATATATACCTTAAGGATTTTGAGATACCGTGTGGATCTTTATGTATGTAGGTAATGTGTTCATTGATTTGTGTTGGTAATGTAATAATTATTATTTTTCGTATAGATACTGCGTTGTACTTTGTGTATCTCATCTTCCTGTGTTTTTCGGAGTTCTTTGGGGATATTTATGTATTGTTGTTTCTGAGATTCCCGTGTTTTTTGTTGTGTTGAATTGCGATTATACATGTATATACTTGTTTTGTGCATGGTTCAATGGGTGTTGGAACATCATAGTTATATCCTTGATTCTTTTAGGATTTTCGGGTGTTGCCTTAGGTACTCTTGGGATCTCTTAACCTTGTAGGGGATATTACGTGATATTCATGGTTTGTGGGAAATTTATAATTCATTAGCGTTTTTTATTAGCTATTTTACAAAAGTTGTATAATCTAACATCAATAATTCGAATTATGCGTGATGGACACCAAGAGCTAAACAATGTTATCGACCATATCGCCTCCTATCTCTCAGGTCCATTTTCGGCTATTATTGAAAGACAGAAAGATATAAATGTATTAAAACCAACACCTTTAATGTTTCTATTCTGGTAAATACATACGACATACATTCTGAATAATAAATATCAAAATTTCTTATGAACCAAATTCACGACAGTTTTTCTTGTATGTGAACATCTAGGTCATCCGGACGTTTGTAAAAAAACGAAGACAAGTGCTTGATGTTTATGAGCAGGACATACAAATCAATGTTACAGCAATATAAAATGACGTCATATCTTCGATGTTTCAGACGAAGCTATAAGTAGTTGAAGTGTTATTTGACTGATAATAAATACTATGAGAAAAATATTCTCCATGAGCAAGACCTTGATGTAATATTGCTTGGGTAATGCGCTCGGACATTGGAAAACCTCTTCAAAAGTTCGTCAGATCTTCTCGTCGACAAATGAAATTCACCTCTTGCCCTTCTCTACATGTATTCCAGACCCCCACCCACTCACCACATCACCAAACGACAGTAAGCAGTTTGTTTGTATCGCACTACCAATGGAATGCAGACTCCGCCAGTGAATCATAAGCGACCATGTGCAACAATGTCGCCCACTAGAATTTGTCTGAAATGGATTAAACACGATGACCTCGTTGACCGGCTTTAGTGTGTACGTTTGTAAGTTGTAAAGTGAAATACATGTTCATATATCAGATGTGATTGACTGTGCTGTGTCAATTTTAATGTTTTAATGGGTTTTGAAGGTCAGTAATTTTTAACCGTGTTTACATATATTAATGTAATATCGTGTCTGTCCGTCTGTGTGGCAGTCTGAAGTGATCATTTAGCTCGATAAGAAAAACCCCTCCCTCTCTAACAAGAACAACAAAGAAAATACCGACATGTCAACAAGATCTTCATTCAAACTCAAATTCGACGAACTGTGGCAAAATGTGAGCGAGAATCGCTTCGATCTAGCCATGTACATCTTCGTCAATTCCTTTACATAATGTCATGTTCCCAAATTAGAACAATGTTGAAAATATAACCATTCTCGCACAACTTCATATAGCACAAGAAACTAGAATAATTCCCAATGAGATCATCACGTCGATCCTAAATGTTCCCCATAACCTTCATCAACCTACATCTCTCCAAACTCTGTTTTGAGTGTCAGGATCCATGGTCACTGAGGTCACGGAGGTCACTTCTATTGGCACAAAAGCGAATAGCTCGTCAGCGATATTGAACAAAAGAGTCATGGAGTAGTTTTCAGTAGAGAATAAATCCTATAGCTTTTAGACTCAGGTGTGAGGGGTTAAGGTCACATTGGGTTATACAAATGTGTGATATTGATTTAAAAAAATGAGATATCGAAGATCTAGTTTAACTCTGTATACTTAAGAAATATTTATTCAGAACTTTAAGGGGGCTTACCGCTTTATAGTGCTTCCTTGTTGTTTTGTCTGACAAACCAAACCCGTATGGGCCAATCTTATTATACACCAATGAACACGGTTTCATCTCATGATTCGGTAGAAACGCCAAATTCTATGGCATATTTTGGGATCATTTTGGCGTTACATGAATATATTATCTTAATTATTGTGACATCATAGTGAAATTGAAAATGTAACGCCTTATACAAGACACATATAATAGCGAACGTAGCGGGGCCGCTTGCGGAGCAAGATCTAAACATAACACGCATGAAGAAAGAAACAAGTAAAAAACTTCACACATGGAAACGGAATTTCCAGTAACTCTTTGCGGCAATGGTGGATAGCAACATGGTGGTCGAAGCGACAAATAGTCTCGTTCACCAAGACGCTTCATCACGTGTGCAGACAACAAGAGTCTGGTTGACCGAGATTTAGTGATTAATATCTTACAAGGCAAGTATACAGAGGTTATTCATATGCAGCACGGTCTTTTTAGTTATCTTTTAATTCAAAATCTTAAATAGCGACCGCACGGTAAATTACCTGTTCAATCAGTCTCAAAACATAATATGAATAAGAAAGCATCAACAAAACCTAGACATATCTAGATAATTTGCTGAAATTTTTTTTTTATAGAACGATTTTTTTCGATTGTAGCCAAAACTGAATGAAAACACTAGGGGACAAGGAAAACCGACACATACGCGTACGAAATTTGCGAAAACAATCCTTCAATTTCTGCTACGAAATAGTGGCTAAACGCCTTTTTAATCAAGATCCAAGAGATGATTTTTATGTTATTAATGTTGCAGTCCTATTACTCTCCACCATACATGAATCTTCATTGCATATAGAAATACAAAACAAACAAAATTCGAGAAAACAGTATAATCGGAGTCGCAAACTATCTTAATAGAGGGATGGGGAGAGATTTCAGCTTAAAAACTGTGCGTCTCCATGAATCTAGAAGTTCTGGATCCACGCCTACATTTTCAACCGCATTGATTTTGAGTCACAACACCACAAACACGCCGTTATAGCCTGTCTATAACTACCACCCGTCTATAGCTACCTTCTATCTATCCACCACCTGTCTATAGCTACCTCCTATCTTTCCAACCCCTGTGTACAACTTCCTCCTGTATATCCCTCACCTGTCTATAACTACCACATGAGTACAGCTACCTCCTATCTATCTACAACCTGTCTATAGCTACCTCCTATTTTTCCAACCCCTGTGTACAACTTCCTCCTGTATATCCCTCACCTGTCTATAACTACCACATGAGTACAGCTACCTCCTATCTATCTACAACCTGTCTATAGCTACCTCCTATCTTTCCAACCCCTGTGTACAACTTCCTCCTGTATATCCCTCACCTGTCTATAACTACCACATGAGTACAGCTACCTCCTATCTATCTACAACCTGTCTATAGCTACCTCCTATTTTTCCACCCCCTGTGTACAACTTCTTCCTGTATATCCCTCACCTGTCTATAACTGCCACCTGAGTACAGCTACTTCCTTTCTATCTAAAACCTGTCTATAGCTACCTCCTATCTTTCCACCCCCTGTGTACAACTTCTTCCTGTATATCCTTCACCTGTCTATAACTACCACCTGAGTACAGCTACCTCCTTTCTATCTACCACTTGTCTATAACCACCACCTGTCTATAACTACCACCTATCTATCTACCACTTGTCTATAACCACCACCTCTTTATAGCTACCTCCTATTTATCAACCACCTGTCTATAGCTACCTGCTATCTATCTACAACCTGTCTATAACCATCATCCTGTCTATAGCTACCTGCTATCTATCTACCACCTGTCTATAACCACCACCTGTCTATAGCTGCCTCCTATTTATCTACCGGCTGTCTATAACTACCACCTGTCTATAACTACCTCCTATCTATCCACCGTCTGTCTATAGTTACCTCCTATCTATCTACCACCTGTCTGTAACCACCACCTGTCTATAACTACCTCCTATCTATCTACCACCTGTCTATAGTTACTTCCTATCTATCTACAACGTTTCTATAGCTACCTCTTATCAATCTACCACCTGTCTATAACAACACCTGTCTATAACCACCTCCTATCTATCTACCACTTGTCTATAACCACCACCTGTCTATAGCTACCTCCTTTTTATTGATCACCTGTCTATAGCTATCTCTTATCTATCTACCACCTGTCTATAGCCACCACCTGTCTATAGCTACCTCCTATCTATCTACTACCTGTCTATAACTACCACCTGTCTATAGCTACTACCTGTCTATAACCACCAACTGTCTATAGCTACCACCTACCTATCTACCACCTGTCTATAATCACCACCTGTCTATAACCATCTCCTATCTATCTACCACCTGTCTATAACCACCACCTGTCTATCTACCGGCTGTCTATAACAACCACCTGCCTATAACTACCGTCTATCTATCTACCACCTGTCTATAACCACCACCTGTCTATAACTATCTCCTATCTATCTACCACCTGTCTATAATCACCACCTGTCTATCTACCGGCTGTCTATAACCACCACCTGTCTATTTACCGGCTGTCTATAACCACCACCTGCCTATAACTACCTCCTATCTATCTACCACCTGTCTATAACTACCACCTGTCTATAACCATCTCCTATCTATCTACCACCTGTCTATAACTACCACCTGTCTATAGCTACTACCTGTCTATAACCACCAACTGTCTATAGCTACCTCCTACCTATCTACCACCTGTCTATACCCACCACCTGTCTATAACCATCTCCTATCTATCTACCACCTGTCTATAACCACCACCTGTCTATATCCACCACCTGTCTATCTACCGGCTGTCTATAACCACCACCTGCCTATAACTACCTCCTATCTATCTACCACCTGTCTATAACCACCACCTGTCTATAACCACCACCTGTCTATCTACCGGCTGTTTATAACCACCACCTGCCTATAACCATCTCCTATCTATCTACCACCTGTCTATAACCACCACCTGCCTATAACTACCTCCTATCTATCTACCACCTGTCTATAATCACCACCTGTCTATCTACCGGCTGTCTATAACACCACCTGTCTATCTACCGGCTGTCTATAACTACCACCTGTCTATAACTATCACCTGTCTATCTACCGGCTGTCTATAACCACCACCTGCCTATAACTACCTCCTATCTATCTACCGGCTGTCTATAACCACCACCTGTCTATAACCATCTCCTATCTATCTACCACCTGTCTATAACACCACCTGTCTATCTACCGCCTGTCTATAACCACCATATGTCTATAACTACCTCCTATCTATCTACCACCTGTCTATAACCACCACCTGTCTATAACCATCTCCTATCTATCTACCACCTGTCTATAATCACCACCTGTCTATAACAACACCTGTCTATAACCATCACCTGCCTATAACTGCCTCCTATCTATCTACCACCTGTCTATAATCACCACCTGTCTATCTACCGGCTGTCTATAACCACCACCTGTCTATAACCACCACCTATCTATCTACCGGCTGTCTATTACCACCACCTGTCTATAACCATCTCCTATCTATCTACCGGCTGTCTATAACCACCCCCTGTCTATAACCATCTCCTATCTATCTACCACCTGTCTATAATCACCACCTGACTATCTACCGGCTGTCTATAACCACCATCTGCCTATAACTACCTCCTATCTATCTACCGGCTGTCTATTACCACCACCTGTCTATAACCATCTCCTATCTATCTACCGGCTGTCTATAACCACCACCTGTCTATAACCATCTCCTATCTATCTACCACCTGTCTATAATCACCACCTGTCTATCTACCGGCTGTCTATAACCACCACTTGCCTATCTACCGGCTGTCTATAACACCACCTGTCTATCTACCGGCTGTCTATAACTACCACCTGTCTATAACCACCACCTGTCTATAACTATCTCCTATCTATCTGCCACCTGTCTATAATCACCACCTGTCTATCTACCGGCTGTCTATAACCACCACCTGCCTATAACTACCTCCTATCTATCTACCACCTGTCTATAACTACCACCTGTCTATAACCATCTCCTATCTATCTACCACCTGTCTATAACTACCACCTGTCTATAGCTACTACCTGTCTATAACCACCAACTGTCTATAGCTACCTCCTACCTATCTACCACCTGTCTATACCCACCACCTGTCTATAACCATCTCCTATCTATCTACCACCTGTCTATAACCACCACCTGTCTATATCCACCACCTGTCTATCTACCGGCTGTCTATAACCACCACCTGCCTATAACTACCTCCTATCTATCTACCACCTGTCTATAACCACCACCTGTCTATAACCACCACCTGTCTATCTACCGGCTGTTTATAACCACCACCTGCCTATAACCATCTCCTATCTATCTACCACCTGTCTATAACCACCACCTGCCTAAAACTACCTCCTATCTATCTACCACCTGTCTATAATCACCACCTGTCTATCTACCGGCTTTCTATAACACCACCTGTCTATCTACCGGCTGTCTATAACCACCACCTGCCTATAACTACCTCCTATCTATCTACCGGCTGTCTATAACCACCACCTGTCTATAACCATCTCCTATCTATCTACCACCTGTCTATAACACCACCTGTCTATCTACCGCCTGCCTATAACCACCATATGTCTATAACTACCTCCTATCTATCTACCACCTGTCTATAACCACCACCTGTCTATAACCATCTCCTATCTATCTACCACCTGTCTATAATCACCACCTGTCTATAACAACACCTGTCTATAACCATCACCTGCCTATAACTGCCTCCTATCTATCTACCACCTGTCTATAATCACCACCTGTCTATCTACCGGCTGTCTATAACCACCACCTGTCTATAACCACCACCTATCTATCTACCGGCTGTCTATTACCACCACCTGTCTATAACCATCTCCTATCTATCTACCGGCTGTCTATAACCACCCCCTGTCTATAACCATCTCCTATCTATCTACCACCTGTCTATAATCACCACCTGACTATCTACCGGCTGTCTATAACCACCATCTGCCTATAACTACCTCCTATCTATCTACCGGCTGTCTATTACCACCACCTGTCTATAACCATCTCCTATCTATCTACCGGCTGTCTATAACCACCACCTGTCTATAACCATCTCCTATCTATCTACCACCTGTCTATAATCACCACCTGTCTATCTACCGGCTGTCTATAACCACCACTTGCCTATCTACCGGCTGTCTATAACACCACCTGTCTATCTACCGGCTGTCTATAACTACCACCTGTCTATAACTATCACCTGTCTATCTACCGGCTGTCTATAACCACCACCTGCCTATAACTACCTCCTATCTATCTACCGGCTGTCTATAACCACCACCTGTCTATAACCATCTCCTATCTATCTACCACCTGTCTATAATCACCACCTGTATATCTACCACCTGTCTATAACCACCACCTGCCTATAACTACCTCCTATCTATCTACCACCTGTCTATAATCACCACCTGTCTATCTACCGGCTGTCTATAACCACCACCTGTCTATAACCACCACCTATCTATCTACCGGCTGTCTATTACCACCACCTGTCTATAACCATCTCCTATCTATCTACCGGCTGTCTATAACCACCACCTGTCTATAACCATCTCCTATCTATCTACCACCTGTCTATAATCACCACCTGTCTATCTACCGGCTGTCTATAACCACCATCTGCCTATAACTACCTCCTATCTATCTACCGGCTGTCTATTACCACCACCTGTCTATAACCATCTCCTATCTATCTACCGGCTGTCTATAACCACCACCTGTCTATAACCATCTCCTATCTATCTACCACCTGTCTATAATCACCACCTGTCTATCTACCGGCTGTCTATAACCACCACCTGCCTATAACTACCTCCTATCTATCTACCGGCTGTCTATTACCACCACCTGTCTATAACCATCTCCTATCTATCTACCGGCTGTCTATAACCACCACCTGTCTATAACCATCTCCTATCTATCTACCACCTGTCTATAATCACCACCTGTCTATCTACCGGCTGTCTATAACCACCATCTGCCTATAACTACCTCCTATCTATCTACCGGCTGTCTATTACCACCACCTGTCTATAACCATCTCCTATCTATCTACCGGCTGTCTATAACCACCACCTGTCTATAACCATCTCCTATCTATCTACCAACCTGTCTATAATCACCACCTGTCTATCTACCGCCTGTCTATAACCACCACCTGTCTATAACTACCTCCTATCTATCTACCACCTGTCTATAACCACCACCTGTCTATAACCATCTCCTATCTATCTACCACCTGTCTATAACACCACCTGTCTATCTACCGCCTGTCTATAACCACCATCTGTCTATAACTACCTCCTATCTATCTACCACCTGTCTATAACCACCACCTGTCTATAACCATCTCCTATCTATCTACCACCTGTCTATAATCACCACCTGTCTATCTACCACCTGTCTATAACCACCACCTGCCTATAACTACCTCCTATCTATCTACCACCTGTCTATAATCACCACCTGTCTATCTACCGGCTGTCTATAACCACCACCTGTCTATAACTACCTCATATCTATCTTTCAGTACTGCATGTCTATATCTACCATCGGTTTGTAACTACTACCTGTCTAAAATTGTTACCTGTCTATAAGTATCACTTGTTTATAACTATCAGCTGTATATAATTATAACCTGTATATAACTAACACCTGTTTACCTATCACTTCATGTTTGTAACTATCACATGTATGTATTTATACATTGTATATACCTTTCACCTACATTGTATATATGACTTACACCTGTATAACTATCACCTATTATTTTTAAATTCATTGTCTATATCTAGCATCTTTTTAATCTACTTTCACTATTCGCTTTCTAAAATCATTAATCATTGGTTAAGTTCTATTTGTAACATTTTACCTCAATTCTGTGGCATCAGTCCTCGAATGAGTAACGTTATACCTCAATTCTGTAGCATCTGTCCTCAAATCAGTAACATTTTACCTTAATTCTGTAACATCTGTCCTCAAATCAGTAACATTTTACCTCAATTCTGTAACATCTGTCCTCAAATCAGTAACATTGTACCTCAATTCTGTAACATCTGTCCTCAAATCAGTAACATTTTACCTCAATTCTGTAACATCTGTCCTCAAATCAGTAACATTGTACCTCAATTCTGTAACATCTGTCCTCAAATCAGTAACATTTTACCTCAATTCTGTCACATCTGTCCTCAAATCAGTAACATTTTACCTTAATTCTGTAACATCTGTCCTCAAATCAGTAACATTTTACCTCAATTCTGTAACATCTGTCCTCAAATCAGTAACATTGTACCTCAATTCTGTAACATCTGTCCTCAAATCAGTAACATTTTACCTCAATTCTGTAGCATCTGTCCTCAAATCAGTAACATTTTACCTCAATTCTGTAACATCTGTCCTCAAATCAGTAACATTTTACCTCAATTCTGTAACATCTGTCCTCAAATCAGTAACATTTTACCTCAATTCTGTAGCATCTGTCCTCAAATCAGTAACATTTTACCTCAATTCTGTAGCATCTGTCCTCAAATCAGTAACATTTTACCTCAATTCTGTAACATCTGTCCTCAAATCAGTAACATTTTACCTCAATTCTGTCACATCTGTCCTCAAATCAGTAACATTTTACCTCAATTCTGTCACATCTGTCCTCAAATCAGTAACATTTTACCTCAATTCTGTAACATCTGTCCTCAAATCAGTAACATTTTACCTCAATTCTGTCACATCTGTCCTCAAATCAGTAACATTTTACCTCAATTCTGTAGCATCTGTGTCCTCAAATCAGTAACAATTTACCTCAATTCTGTAACATCTGTCCTCAAATCAGTAACATTTTACCTCAATTCTGTAACATCTGTCCTCAAATCAGTAACATTTTACCTCAATTCTGTCACATCTGTCCTCAAATCAGTAACATTTTACCTCAATTCTGTAGCATCTGTGTCCTCAAATCAGTAACATTTTACCTCAATTCTGTAACATCTGTCCTCAAATCAGTAACATTGTACCTCAATTCTGTAGCATCTGTCCTCAAATCAGTAACATTTTACCTCAATTCTGTAACATCTGTCCTCAAATCAGTAACATTTTACCTCAATTCTGTAGCATCTGTCCTCAAATCAGTAACATTTTACCTCAATTCTGTAACATCTGTCCTCAAATCAGTAACATTTTACCTCAATTTAAATGCAAGTAATGCTTAATAATTGTACCTTCTGTTGTCATTGAAGGAATCGAGAAATATAAATACATTTCGGTATAAATATATATACATATCTATACTCCCTATACAACTTTCTTCTTTGTTGCACCACACTCAGCTATAAACCGCTTTCAGGATTATTTCCCAACGAGGGAGTTCATGGATTATGTCCCCTGATTAAGATAGGCGAGATGTAATGCTAACTTGTCAAAGTTAAAAATGTCATTTGACTGACACAGTCAAGTACTAGTTGTAATTGCCTTTAACTCTTGCAAACTGTGTTTCTGTCAGTGAATGTTATGATCCATCTGTTTTATAACAACCTTACATTAAATGATTTTATGAGTGGTTGTTAGGTACATTCAACGACTACACTGGGATAAGATTTAAGACTTACCTCCCTTCAACTTTTGTCACTATAATGATAAGAAACTGTTCTATAATTAAAAACTAAAACACGTTTTATTGTTAACAACCGTTTATTTCCTTTAGAAACAATCATAATCAGGATAAAATCGAGACGAAACCTTTCAAATTTCTTTCATTCAAACAGGTATTTTCAAAATGAAAACTGCACGAAAATTTCTACTCGTCACATGCTATCAAATATATTCATTTCTATAAAAGAATAAGTATTTTGTCACATTAAATATATAACCGTACTTCAATATAAACATCTTATCGTGCTCTCAGAATATATATATATTTATTATTTTACATGTGATGAAAACGGTTAAGAAGAGTATCATATTTACATTTACATTGTCAAGATGAAAGTTTCATATCAATTCTTTACCGAACTTCGAAGATACGGATTTTGTTTTTCATGCATTTCAAAATGTCATACCACCATTGTCAGTAAAACGTTTGGATGACATCGAAAAGTAATCTCTTTTGATGTTAGTTATAACCTCATTTAACTAATCATCCGGGTTATAACATCGGTCAACTCACAAACACGATATCAACATAGTGCATATATTATTATTTTAGTAATAGAAATTAAAAATGGTCAATATTGCATCGTTTTAATACATTTTAATATCATATTGAAGATCTTGAAGGCCAAACACAAGCGTTGGGGTGCGATTTGTGAATTTGACAGAAGTGCTAATAAATAGTTGATAACATGTCTCTCCTTGCAGAAAAACTACACTGTTAAATATTTACTGTTAACTCAAAACACGTCAGCATGAAAAATCTAGAAATGAGAGCAATATCATTTTATTATTTCACAGAATTCCTTTAAAGTTGTTTTGAGTTAATATCAATTAGAAATGAAAATAAAATAGATTTTTCGTGGTGCAGTTAAAACGGCAGAAGAATCTCGGAAGGGCCTGGCATCAATTCTCAATCCAAGACCCCAATTTCATGAATCTTCCTTAACTTAGGAATTTTTTCTTGGCTTTTAATTGCTCATAGGAAAGCATTTCATAAGTTAAGAAAACGTCTTTTAGTCTTAAGATTTAATTAACTTACGCAATTCTTTTCTTTGTAAGTTACAGTTTCCTTAAGTTAAGAAAGATTCACGAAAATGGGGCCAGGTCCTTAAATCACGTATGATGTATACGGGTTGGATGTATTATAAAGGCAAATGCTGAGTGCGAGGTAAACAATATGTACTAATTCTCCGTCAATAACATAGATAAACATTAAAAGAAAACAAGATTTTAAGAAACTAATGACATTTCGAAATGGAAACATATTAACATAATATGGTACAATGTATTAACACAATAATAATAATAATAAATTGTAGCCTTGGGCACAAAAAATGTATTATGACTGAATAACTAATACGGGATATTCGAATTGGCTATCCCCATTATGTAAACAAGTTTGGCGAATACACAAATATCAGTTTAAAACAGAAAATACTAACATTTCCCCAACGAAAGACCATTTCTTTATAAACTCTCCACGTAAAGTTGTCCATACACAGGACGAGTATTGACCTGAATATCTATGAAATTCCTTCAGTGATTTCTGTTACGGTTTACAAAAACCTTAAAAATATACAGCATCGGCGAAGATGACGGGAAAATAAGAAGTTTCCCTTCTAAATATATAGATATGTAAACATTGTCAGTTCATTTTAATTCAGTGTTTGGGATTTTTCTGGAACTTTGGAAAAAAGGTGTAAAAAGGAGACTTATTTCGGAAATTCTGTTGAATATCAACTGATAGTCATTTAAGCCAAAACACCAGATATTTTAAACATTGTAATACAGGCATGACACTTGTTTATATAGTTGATATACAAAATGTTAGTTCATCTCTTGTTAACATTATTCATTTATCTTTGTTTCTTGTTTGTTGATTCTTGTAGAATGTCGCCTGCCCCACCTGATCCCCCAGAAAATTGTGACTGTCGTAGCCGAGCTTCGACATGAGTGATATCAGTTTAGTTGTGTACACGTCACGATTTAGCTGCTGAATGTAGACACACTCCGGCATCAACTGTTCCACGTCACATTTCACTTTGAGTTCAAACATACTCAACGATGTCGTTGTGTCCATGGTGCTACAGTCCATGTTCAAGAAGGTCACCCGCTCACATTTTGCATCCCAAACCGGCCACGTTTTAGGGAAAACTACAATATGGAACAGACACAGGTAATTATGATTTATAATTCGCCAAAAAACAGTAAGAGAACATAGAAATGGTCTTCTAATTCACTGAGCCAATCAACGCCGACTTTTTTTTCGAGTTGAGACAATCAATGCCATGTTTACAAAGGTTCCAAACTGTTGTTTCCTCAAAATTGTGAACCGGGAGTTTTATATCCTAACTGCAAAGTTTTACAAGATAAGGATGTGAAATAGCCCCCAGGCGAGTTACCAACTGATCGTGCTAACACTACAATAAAGATGATCACGTACTTGCCGTTTTGATATGATATATTGCTTTGAAGTCTTGTTTAAAGAGATTCAGCGCCTGATTCCAATGACAGATGGTTTTCTGACTAACTTAAATATGACGATTTAACGATGTTTGATGAAGTTTAGGGACAGTTTACGGCATGCCGTACACTTTATAGCGATATCTTTACATGAAGACCTATGGACAGAAAACAGGAATATCCACCATCATTTAAGGCAATTCAAACAGGAACGCTTCTAGACCACAGAGGCATGAGAAGTTTTCACATGCTATGTGAAAAGGGATCTCAAAGCAAATTAACAGTGTATTCTTTTCTTTATGAAGGAGTGTGGAGTGTTGAGGTATTAGATCAATACTATATAAAATTGCACTTCTCTGTGTAAATATACCTCATAGTGGGGTGCCATTTTATCGAATGGTGACAGCTCTTCGAAACGTCGAAAAATATCGTAAACATGCCAGGATAGATCTTAATACACTTGCAATATGTTCACATATCCCTGTTTTCTGAACTGGAGGAGTGAGAGACTGTCAAAACTCAACGGTTGCTATGAGATTGGAGTGAGGGTTATAAAATTCATGAAAGACAATTTCTAGTAGTCTTGAAATATACATCACATTTTATTGATAGAAAGCTAGAATCTGAAAGAAATCGTTTGGTTTTATTCGATTCATTTAAAAAAGAAAAAAAATGTTTCAGTCGATCATTACCTTCTGTTGTCTGTTTGGATACTGTGTCAGGGGAGGTAAATCCACCATCACTGATCCTCCCAATACCTGGAGCAGGGCCAACCTGCAAGTGAGAACAATATTTATACTCTCAATGTGAGTAATAAGAACACCTTTGTAATTGACAAGTAACTGATTTTATTACATTACATTTCTGAATATTACAGAACAAATTGAACTGAAGTTTTGTTAACAGATTCATTGCTACCATTTATTGTTATAAAGGGATGATACAAAAGGCATATGTATTCATTAACACAGCACATTGTAGTAAATACTAAACATCGTGGGGTCCAGAACTGCGTTCAATTGTATGTATCTTATCATTTCAAAAAAGAGGCGGATGCATTTTTTAGACTTTCAATCAAAAATTAAAAACGAATGTTCCTTGCCATGATTATGACGGGAACTTCAGGTTTTTGTTTTACAAAAATGGACATTAAAAAAAATAATAATAAAACCTTATTAATGCTATTTTGATAAGATATATATACGTTTCCCTCAATACTTGTCACAAAGCTTTCCATGCTAATTAGTAGCAATTTATTCTAACTGACTATAGATATTTTACGGGTGAAGTAATGCAGGACTAATAAACTTCATTGTCGACAAGTGACGACATGCTGCAATCCAATGTCGCTTGATGTATGGTGCCATACGAAGCACATTCTTTTAATGTCGTAATTACCAAGTAACAGCGAAGTCTAAAAAAAGGCCCTATCCCTCTTGAGCGCCGAAAGCTTTGAAATTAGTGTATTTCAGCGAAATTTAAAACGTGCGATTTTAGAAATATCGCTTTAATTAATTTAACTAAAATGATGGTTATGCCTCATTTATATGTCAGATATATTTTACTTGCGTAAATTAGGGTATATAATTGAATAACCGTGCTAGTGTTAGATTTGCCTTTCGCTAAACTAACGCACAACATTACGTTATTGGCACAGTGTCAAGTATTCAGGGCTGCCAACAAAAATCTATTGGCACAGTTTTATTTTCTTGATGCCCTGAATTACACTCTAATGTTAGCCCGTCATTATAACCAGCAAGCTAAATTTAAATTGCTTAAGTGTTAATACATTACTCCTTCCGTTTTGTGTAAACAAGTAACAGACAAAAGTAAAGATATTTAAGACCGTTAGGCCGGTTACATATGTTTCAGAAAACGGAAATTTCAGTCACTCATCGGAAACTTGGTGTAACATCCATAATATTGTATGTATAGATAGCACATATATGTGGTTGTAATGTTACGTATTTAACGATCAATATTGTTCATCTAGACAGACATTATATCTGTTGTACCATGATGGACATGCATATAAGTAATATACACAGGTGTGTATATGTAACACGCCTGGTGCAGAAAAACGTCAGTCAAGCGAGACCATCGACAGCTAAATCACTATTCAGACTTAGTCATTAATTAGTGTAGGTAGACGGCCGTCGTTTCAATGGGGTCTTCCCCGAACACCAACTCTGTATATGACAACATGTTAACATAGGAGGTCAACTGTGATAATAGTGGATTATAAGCGGTTTTAGAATTGTAGTACAGGTAACTTGCACGGGTAAATTCTGATAACTGTTCAGAAAACAGGTAAAACAGATGATTAAGTTCTGATTCTGATAACTGTTCAGAAAACTGAAAACTGTTAATAACTGTAAAATAAAGGAATCAAATATCTGTGTTAAATCTGTTTAAATCCCAGGCTATTCAGTGGGAAATGTATAAAAGCCAAGTTCATTTTGGGAAATTATCATATTTCAATCTGCACTTTGAAAGATCAATATCTCAATCATTGCTTGATTTATTACTGTACTTTTGTCACAGATATATATTGTCAAATCATAACTCTTGTCATATATATACAAGTTAATCTAGTATTTTCTTTCAGTTTTTGTGTAAATTGTAACTTTTGTCAAATATTAGTTAAATCTTGTATTTTCTTTCAGTTTTTGTGTAAATTGTAACTTTTGTCATATATTAGTTAATGTTGTATTTTCTCTCAGTTTTTCTGTAAATTGTGTTTAATTTGAGCGATATTATTATCTTTGTTGTTTGATACAAGGACAGTATGGCTAATGCTCAGATCAACGTTAAGTTCATCACCAACAGAAGAGGCGGACAGAACCTTTCACATAATGGATTCATCTTCAGACAGATTCGAAAGAACGGCAGCAGGACATTCTGGAGATGTTCGACCTCAGGCTGCTCAGCATCACTCTCGACAATCGACAACATACCAGCTAACTTCGGAAGAAATCCACACACCCACGCCTCAGACCCAGCCAGTGTTGTAGCCAAACAGATCATGAACCAGATCACCAACAAATGCGTATAATCGGTCCAGCCTATTCCGTCCATCTTTGAGGAAGAGCTCAATCAACTCCGAGACAACGACTGGGATGACACTTCCAAGGCCGTGGTCCAGCGACTACCAACATTCTACACAGCGAAATCGTCTCTTTACCGTGCTCGCCGCAAGCAGACTCCTCCACTACCAAAGACTTTGGCCGACATCACCTTGGATGGAAGATGGACAGAAGCATCTACAGGCGAACCATTTCTCCTCTTTGACGACGGTGAACAGAACAACAGGATGATTGCATTCGCTTCGTCGGAGAACCTGGCCGAACTTGCAGCATCTGACACCTTCTTCTGTGACGGAACTTTCTACAACTGTCCAACAATGTTTCATCAGATTTACAGCGTCCATGTACAGAATGAAGGCATCATGACACCAGTCGTATACGCATTACTTCCCGGAAAGAGCCAGGCAATCTACAGCCGTTTCTTCACCCTTCTCCAGGATCACATGGCACACTTCGACATTCCATTCCGACCCACTACAGCCTTCGTCGATTTTGAGGTAGCTGCACACAATGGATAGAGGGAGATCGTACCACCTGGAACCACTTCTCAACCGAGGGACCCCGGACTACCAACCATCTGGAAGCTTGGCACGGAAAACTTAAGAAGGTACTGCATGCCCACCCCAACATCTACACCATCATCCAGACGTTTAAGGACATACAGAACATGAACGACATCAGCCGGATTCAGAGAGACGCAGGAGGCACCATTCAACCCCGGAAGAAGAAATACGCCAACATTGACAGACGCCTGGCCACCTTGAAGGACCGTTACCAGACTGTGATCAGCATCCGAGCTTCTGCATCTTGGATAGAGTGTTTTGTGTTTTCTGGACGTATGGATTACTTGATTATCACAGGTTGTAAAAGGACATAATATCTAGATAAATGGATAATGTATTGTCATACATAGTGCTAATTCCGCTTCATTTAGGGGTTTACTATTTATATTAGATCATACTTTATTTAATGCTAAGATGTGGATAATGTTTCAACATTATATATATGTAATACAAATACAATTTAATAACAGACATCAGTGTATCATTGTGACTTACTAAATTTCATTTATCAATTAAATATAACCTTATATGATAATCATTGAAATAATAAATAACAATTTTAAATACTAATAATTAATAACTATTTTGTAATACTTAATATACTAAAAAATGTGTTACATTTATATATGTAAAACAAAAAAAAAAAACTTTACCTATTTCCTTATTGATATGTACGTATCCTATTTACAAGGACAAGTTGACATTCTTAGTTGAAACAGACTATAACTTTAACATCAAAGGATTCCCTTTATAAACACCCTCCTTTCAAGTTGGCAGAGTTGGTGTTCGGGGAATGAGCCGTTTCAATTAGCGTCTGGACACGATTACTTGAATAGGTAAAACGTGTGAGTGACACGGTCACTCAAGCAAGTACAGTATCCGTTGGATAACATGCATATGTTTCACACCGAGGTAATCATAAAAGTCGATCTTGCGTCGTCATTCGAATAGGTTAAACTTCTTTCTTACGTCCTCATATGAACAGGCACATATATTGGTAAATGGAACAGTTAAAAGTCGTCCTTAGGTCATTCGAATAGGTAAAACGTCTCTCTGACGTCCTCGCCGTACATAGCGGTACAAACAGGTCTGTGTAACGTGGTAATTCAAACAGGCAAGAACAGATAGAACGTCTGTGTGACTTGATTATTCAAACAGGTAAAACGTCTGTGTGACGTGGTAATTCAAACAGATAAACGTCTGTGTAACGTGGTACTTCAAACAGATAAGAACAGATAGAACGTCTGTGTGACGTGGTAGTTCAAACAGGTAAAACGTCTATTTGACGTGGTAATTCAAACAGGTAAAACGTCTGTGTAACGTGGTAATTCAAACAGGCAAAAACAGATAAATTGTCTGTGTAACGTGGTAATTCAAACAGGTAAAAACAGATAAAACGTCTGTGTAACGTGGTAATTCAAACAGGTAAGAACAGATAGAACGTCTGTGTGACGTGGTTATTCAAACAGGTAAAACGTCTGTGTAACGTGGTAATTCAAACAGGTAAACGTCTGCGTAACGTGGTAATTCAAACAGGTAAGAACAGGTAAACGTCTGTGTAACGTGGTAATTCAAACAGGTAAGAACAGATAGAGCGTCTGTATGACGTGATAATTCAAACAGATAAAACGTCTGTGTGACTTGGTAATTCAAACAGGTAAGAATAGATAGAGCGTCTGTATGACGTGATAATTCAAACAGATAAAACGTCTGTGTGACTTGGTAATTCAAACAGGTAAAACGTCGGTGTAACGTGGTAATTCAAACAGGCAAGACTTATGCGTTAAGTTGTACCTCGAAGAGGAAGAAAGTATGTTTGACGATTGGACAGGTTAAATTACATGGAGTAGATTATATTTCTGGATAACATAGACTCTTACTGATGAAGAATACATTATCGTACAATAATACCCATTTGTGCGAAAGTATTTCAGATATAATATATACCACCTATATCACACAGCTGTTTAGAACTCATTTAAGGTATGCACGTTACATCATTTATCCCCTTGTCTAGAACAGCGGTCAAACAATGGGCTTGTTTGTAAACAAACGATCGCTGATATAACATATGTAGCTTACCATGTTTCTGTTTTCTGTACTGGCGACCTTGAGCTCCGGACTTTGTTTACAACAGGTTGACGATAGGGTCCGGACGAACTGATATACAGTTCGTCGTACAGTATTCGACGAGGACAACATTTCGATAGGGAGAAAAATGGGAACCCGTCAAGCAGGTCGCATGAGTAGAGTTTTAACTGGTATAACGCTTCTACGACGGTTGTATTATTATACACTTATACCCTCACACATGTACGGAGCTATTTATAGCACAGTACGCCAGACACTATAGATCGTGTAGTGCTAGCAATCAGTGTAAATGATTACATGTAATCTGACCTACATAGAACGTCGTTCGTGCTGTTTTTGTATATTAGATCAGCGAAATTGGTTTTGACATTATACAATATGAATAAGTGTATTTGTATTGGCATGTATTGTGTATTAAAGGTACAGAGGGCCTGTGCTAACAGCTATGTTAAAAACCTTCGTTGTGATAATGTAACATTGTTGATTGGAGCGGCTCCACATCCCAGGGTAAGGGATACCGCGGGTACACTCGTAACCCGGCTAACCAATGGAGCATGACACTAAATTAATGTTTCTTCACGATTCAAGCACATACTACAGGATAGAGACACACGGTGTTTAAACACCCGCGAAGTAACATGTGTGAACATATCGTGAGCTTGTACCTATCTTGTTTGTGTACTCGTGCCAAACTAAGAAATATATTTATCAACTTCTCGACGTAGAAAGAAATGTTTTTATTGTCTTTTCCATGCGATTACCTATTACAGAATGGAATATAAGATACGATTTCTTTCTAAACATATTCCGGCCAACACGAAAGGCACTGTTCTTGTTGTAGAGCGTAACGTCATAACCACCGTCGCCAAATATATGAATTTACAATTTTTTGACACATTCTACGATGCTGAATTTCACGTGATATATAGATCGAATTCCTAGTATCTTTTTAATTTCATGCAATGTATTTGGTAATCAACGTTAAACCTTGAAATATCTTCTAAATACAATACAGCAGCCAAAGGCAGACACGTACGTTTCGTCATTCATGAGAGCATGTCAACATATTGTCATTGCGTTCTGGTCAGATTTGTCATGACACGTATCGAATACGCCCCGTATGATCTCGCGGATGTTGAAAAAAAATCATTCCTTATGAACTCCCGTCATATCGGGAACAGAGATAATTTCATACAGTTGACTGAACAGAAACAATTTCATGCAGTTGATTGAACAGAGGCAATTTCATGATTTGACATAAGTTTTCCTTTGCAAGCACCCAATAATGCTGAAAATGTATTATTGTTAAACTGTTAAAGGAACGTAACGGGAAAAGTTACATTATGTGAGATTAATTAATTTTGTCAACTTCAATTTTAATTCCGATTACAAAGAAATTTCAGTGGCGCACGGGAATGTTAGCATTTACTTTCTTTTTATTTAGACCATACAACAATTTGGTAGCGGTAATTTTAACACAATGATTTAAAGTATTTTTCCTTAGTTAATACACTCATTTTCCTTCACCAGCTGAAGTATTTACAGATCTCCGTTGTGGCGTTGCAGTAGTCGAGAGACGTGTGATAAGGAATGAATAAATTGAGAGAAGAAAAAACCTTTGTCAGAAAATATCTTTACTTACTCATATCCAAACAATGTCATCGAAAAATAATACATAAAACGATTATAACCCGGACCTCCTTAAGCAAAAGTCCTTATCTCTTGATCCTGCTGTATGCAGATGTATACGATTACGTCGTATGGTCGTCATAGTAATATCATTGAGAAATATTCTATTTCTTAGTGTGACATGAAGCTGGACGTATTTGATGCTCGTTAGTTTGCCTGTTGGTTCCGCTGTTGTATACCTTGTTTTCACTTATAATACGAAATATGATAAAAAAAAAGATTTACACGAAGACTTCTGAAAAATAAACAAGGATAATAAGACCAAGTGTTCCAGAATAGTAAGCGTCTTCTGCTTCATCGTCGAAATCGCAATGAAATCTCTGAGAACACGGTATACAGCGATGGAACCAACAGACAAACAAACCAAGTTAATTGATGTCAAACACATCCAATTTCATATCGCAAAAGAAATAAGAAAGTCCTCAACTGGATCACTATGACGATATGACGAATGTGAAACATCCTCATAATAACCTTGAACCTAGTGTTATGAGTGTGTCTGTCGGTTAGCGACCTCTTGCTTGATAGTCCTGATATTGGGAACAGGCCCTTGAATAATTTTGATACAGCTGAAGGCCTTTTTCAGTCAGGAGTGTTAATCACTATCAAACTGACCCCTTCAGATCAGGAATAAATGCACAGAAGTCAAATATCGACCCGAAATTCACCTCATTGCTATCGCTAACTAAATATGTGTGATGATAGTCATTTTATAACGGGTACACATATGATAACTATTTGGGTCATGAATATCACAAGATATATTTAGAATAATCCTTTGTGTAACAAGAAGAGGGAGCACTCTGTATTTCTCTCCGTTTAATTCGCGAATATCATCTACCTGGTAATGCTATTTTTGCAACGTGAGTTAATTTTACCAGAAAGGAAAAGGATATGTCTTTTTGTTTTTTGCATTTCGTTAAAACAAACACATTTTTTTTAGAGTTATGATACTCACACAATTAGTTCACAACAAAGTTGTTGGGAGGTCGGGGTCATTGAGAGGGGTGCATTTACTCTATATTTGCAAAATGTCTGACCGTTTTTAGTGCGATTTGCCTGTACAACGTGAATTTTTAATATGTATTTTGTCTTTAATTATATTTTCTTTTTTCATGTCATGGCAGCTTATTGTAACATGGTACCATTAAAAACTGGGTTGAAAATGCTTAATTTATTGTAATGGCGAATATGGAAAAATATATAATTTTATGGAAATATCATTTTTACATTTGTTATCAACACTGGTTGGTCTAACGGTTTGGTGTTCAATTATAGCTGGTTTTTGAGAGATAAATCAAAGTACAGCGATTGGAAGACTGCTGGCAGGATTTTGCAAAAGGAGCACAGAGAAGGTCTACTACTAAAAAGTTTGCGATGGATATTACGGATTTTTTTGTTTTAATGCTTACATATGAACTTTTTGCACTTATAAAACATTGATTATTATACACGGAATACCATTATAACGGATTCGGAAAGATATTTTAATAAAAAGTCGACGTTTGAATTTAACTAACAAAGCGTGGAAGAGAAAATCCGATTAATTTTCCATCTAGACATTGAGAACGGATACTTGTTACACCGAAACCAACTAGAAAAATTACTATTTTTGACGCCACTATAATATCATGGAGGAAGATTCCATTCCGTTGCCTTGTGTGACATGACATGTTATGTGTCTGATACGTGTTAGTATGCTTAAGAGTGTCGTTTTTGAAAACCGCGGTCTCATTTGAGAACATGACATTATTCACGTGGATTGATCAATGGCCGATGTCGTCGATGAAGCACTTACCCTTTCGAAACACATGGTCTTACCGTTCTTTATGATCTCTATCTTTCTTTCGTTCACATTTTACCATCATTTCATCGATTTTGAGATCATAATTGCTGCTGTAAAATTTTCCATAATCTTCATCCACTCGCATATTTCATGTTTATAGGTTTCTATATCAGGGGCCAACATTGTTTAAGAAAGCCTTCTGTTATTGAATCAACTGGGTCATGAACATAAGTATAAAAAATCTGGGAAGTAAGCTGAACTCATGTAGAAATAATTGCAATCACAATAATGATATCCAACTCACGATTGTCACAGATCTAAGTGGGAGGTTGTCCCAGTTGGTTTTGTTGTAAGAAAGGATAAAGGAAAGTAGCAGATGTAGAAGATTCTGTAAAGTATGTATATACGATAGAAATGCTAATTTCATTTATTATTTTTAACAAAAAACAAATCCATCATATGTATTAAGGTAAAAATGATGGATTTGACAAGGCCCTTGCGATATTGTCTTTTCTGTACGCCCATTTTGATAAATAAATGAATAAATAAGTCTGCAAGAGATGGTTATTTTGTTCCCAGGAATATACCAATTTGTGGATCTTACCACCAAATTAAAGGCTTCAACCAGAATCATTTTTGAAAATTAATGATGCTCAACATTAACCTGTCGAAAGGAGAAAACGTGTTAGCAAGTGAGCATGGAAATAATTAACAGACCACTGTCATGAAAGGGCTGATTCTAGCTTCCACTTTGCTTTATCGTCGTCATAAGGCATTCAACTCAGAGTCATAGTAAGCACAATGTATGATAACACCATTTATCCAAAGTCAGAATCCTGATAATAATTATGAAATTCATATAATCATGTGGCTGCTGCACCTCCTCGTCTAAATTTTGACTTTCCTTTTGATCACTTTGGATTTTCCTTAGCCTTCGAGGCTTCAAAATGTAGGCCCTAATATCACTGACGAGTCCTAAAGGGACGATACAGCTGTATGACGCAGTTTATTTCATTGTTTGGCTCTGCTGTATCAAACTCTAATTATTAAAAGGTGCTATTCACTTGTGTGTCTTTTGTACAATCATTGAGCATTTTATAAGACTATAAAATACTTGTATGATTGAAAAAAGTCCCTATCGAATATTATTTCTTTCTGTGCATTATTTCAAAATACTGAAAATATCAATTAATACTGAATCATTACACATTGATTAACAAAGAAAAGTTACGCTTCAGACATTGTTTTAGTCTTGAATCCTACATAGTAAATACTCGTCATATTTCGACTGGTTATACAACTGATGTTTCCCGAGTGATACAAGATATCTCTATGTAACAGGTTTATATGATCAGTAGGTGGATTTGTTGGAGAAAACAAATGGGATCTATTTAATAAGATGATTCTTAAATAAGTCTGAAATAGAGTTGTCTTCTTGTCCTCTCAGCGATAGTTGGTAAGGTATACAGGAATCAACCACCAGCAGAATATTTAATTTTCGTCCGGACGGGTTTCGCTGATTACAATGGTACTCTCAGTCCTCGGATTCACATGTATGAGTTGTAAAAATAGTATAAATAACTTTATTGATTTGTACCCGCCACGAAAATCAGATGTTATCGAAATAGTGATTTTTTTGAAAATGAATGATTCTAAAGTACTGTCTTTTGATGTTTGTCGTTTATGAATCCATGCATGTCTTCTGAACCTGCAAACCACTTTCTTTGAAACAACCCTGGAACTTTGAGGATTATACGTGCATGCACTTTTTAAAAAGTTAAGTCTTTCTAGCCTGGTCACTATACATATTGATCTTATCTGATGATGGTTAAGGAAGTAAAATAAGAATAATCTGTTAATATATTTGATGTTTCCAAAACCGTTACCATCGAAGTACAACGGAACCTAATAATGGGTCAAACTTAAATATTGGTAAATTAAGGAGGAAAACGGCATAGCACGTTTAGAAAAAGGCATATACTTTTTGGTTGTCTTAAGACTTAAAACTTAAGGCCTACTTTAAATTTGAAATGTACAGATATATGCACGCGACATTATGTTTTCAAAAATGGGGTTACCAAGCAGTTTGATTACTATTCTCAGGTTTCATTGAAATGACCACAATTGTCCGCTTAAGCTAAAAAAATAGATACACTATTCTGAGTTTTCATGGAAAGAACGATAGTACATGTAATTTTACGAGACACACAGTTAGATTACACATTTCAATATTACTCTATCTTGATTGACATTCAATATGGTCAAATGATTACTCCAACTACATTATACAACTGCTCGTCCTTGATATGTCTTATTTGTTGGACGTATGGCGCATTGGTAACGTATTCATCTTTCACCGAGGCGTATTGGGTTCAATTCCCGGAACGGACGTGAAAAGTTAAGGGGTCACCTGCGCGACTAAGGGGGCTTTCCCCGATTACTTGGTGTCCTTCCACAGTTAGAGTCGTCGTGCGCTTGCTTCTATGTTACTAAGGTTGATTAATATAAGTTGTAAAAACATGCTTCGCAAATGTGGTTGAATAATAAATAAAAATTCTTCAGGCCTCATGAGTACAGCAAAGAACATAAATCGATAAAACCTAGGATACATCTGAAATAGATCAATTTATTCAAATGAATTAAAGCTTGGCATGCATCATTTAGCTTACCTCAGATAACTTTATATAACAAACTCAACATGAATAAGCATATGGTTATGACCGGTGTCTCAAAGGAACCGTCCGATTTCAAGTATTTCGAACCTGACTTTAAGCTTATCAAATGTGATAAGGTTAAATAATCAGATAGTTAATACTTAAATGAAGCAAGTTGGCCAGTTCAGTTGACCGTAACACATAAAACTCCATTAAAATATTGATACATGTACAGTAGATTGGTAATCCATAGGCCTATAATTACAAAATCAACATGATGCTGTCGCGAAAAAAATCCCGCTCAAACATGCATTCAAGCTCACATAATAAAGCTAATCAAACAATGTCCTGAAAGAAACGACCATGGAAATTAAATGGAACAACGGTTGGAAGCATCGCCTTATGTGTAATCGTCATGTTTTTAGGGTCAATCAGTGCAATATAACTTTTCTTCGTTGTTCCTTCAAGGAATACAGATACTAGATAACCGTCGTCTTCCGACGTAGTGACCTCTGGTGGCGAAGATATGAACCAGGCCTCGCTAGGGTAATGGTTAGGTATGTATAATGCCTTATCTCTCTTTTTGCCACAAAGGTCTTTTTTCACTAGAGGTATATGACCAAAGTCTTTTCCATCATAGTTGAACACAGTCCCATACACAAAACAATAGGATTTTGAACGATAATTCTCGTTAATTGTAGGTACTTCTAATTTCGATGCACAATGGTATCTATCATAATCCTGGAATTTATGTTCACTGTAACTGTTTCTCGTTAAATCAAAAATATACCTTCTGACCAAAGTAGTGTATTCAATGCTTGCGCGCGCTGTGGCATTGTGAATGGTCGACATCTTAAAAGCGTTTGAAAAGAAGGGGTTTGAGTGACCTGCTACATCAACAGCAATCCTTCCGTCTGGGAATTCAAACGCGTTGATATGATGTAACGCCATCACGTTTGCGATATCTATGTTGTGGATTTGACCAGTTTTTGTGTTAACGATATTAACAGTTGTATTATCGTTGGAAAGCCAATCCATTCCATCAACTACTGATCCATGAATAAGTAGATCCTCCATGTTAACGTAATAGGGAGAGACAAAAAATATGACGTAATTTGGTGTGACTGAGAACGAATGCATATATGCGACTTTTTCAGTTTCCCATTGTGCAACAATTTGGCGGTCATTGACGGATTTTATCCGAACAAGAGTTAATCTGTGCTTCACACCAGGAATCAAACTTAAACTACTATAGAAATTGAAATACGTATCTGATGTACCGTACTCGAGGACTGGATGTGCACATGACATTGTATTTATGAATCCAACATTTCCGCCGGGTTCCTTTTCAGGAAATGGCGCTTTTACAGCCCTTAATGTAGTAAGCGACTGGTCAAATTCGTAGAATTTCCATGTATCTGACAATGCTGTGAACACGGGTTTACCCTCATCAAGGAGCTTATAGACATTAACGTTCATATTGTCAAGCTGATTCAGTACTGATTCCGTCTTTTGAACTTCGTTAAATGGCGGATCTACGACGTCAAATGTTAGAAATGGTGCAATATCATCTTCTGTAGCTGACTTTGTGTAGGTCTTTGATTTAATGAATTTGGTGGAGAAATACGCAGAACCATTTCCAATAAAAGTCCAGCTAGAAAGTTTACCATACCCATCTAGTGCATTTACGAACTTTCGGTTTCCCATCTCATACTGCCCAGGGCCATTTCTGATCTAACGAGAGAGAATTGATACGTGTTATAACAGTTTGAATCTGATATACGTGACATAAACTAAACACGTACCATAAATGACGGATATCCATAATACATCAGTATTTATATCGTATTCAAAGACACGTTTAACATTTCGGACATCCGGTCACGAGGTGATCTGTCGCTGAATTAAAAATGGCACAACAAAGATCAAATTTTAGTTAATTTAATCACATGATAACCATTATCGACTTGAGAACATGACCTGTAGTAGTCTAGTTCATACTTCTATTATCTTTTTATGATGGAACGTGCATTTCATAAAATTATTAATGAACGTTTTGCATCCTAGTACCCTCTTTTCAATGCTGAATGTGAGGAAAAACGATTATCGATGTTAGCGACATCAGAATGTAATGGAAGAGAAATTACAATGGCCGAGCTCTCAAACTCAAAGAAAAAAGGTTGTGGCAATGTTAAAATGTTCCAAATGTAGTCGTAATCACGCAATGGCAAAATGTTTACTAAATTCCAGCTGGAATCGATTATATTCACCAATAGTGAAGTAAGGATATATTAATACTTGTACTTACTATAGTCCCCCTGATCCATTTAGGAAGTGCGTTGTCAAAATAAATTGGTTTATTTTCCATTTCCTCTTTGTTAGTCGTAAACCACATCTCGAACCCCTCAGCTCCATCACCAGCGGCAACGCACACGAAGAGCCGAATGCATGTTAATACTCCGAGCAATACTTCAGGCGGCGTCATGGTAGCTGTAGAATACCAAAGAGTCTGGTACTTATGATAACTTCGCACAGAGTATTTAATTACATAGATACTAGTATATATAGAGAATGTATAGCCTTATTCGTTATCTTGCTAGTCACTGATTAGCTATATGTTAGGGTGACCGCATAAGGTCCATCCTTGAACAAATATTAAACATAATTTAACATATCGGTCTTGTGATATTTTATGTTTACGAACGGATAATGTTATTGTGAGGTTAAACATCGGTCAACGTCATGGTCTTGAATACTTCGAAAAAGAAGAAAAGTTTTCATCACAATGTGCTTAACATTCTTTTAATAAAGATGATAATGTCTCTTGCTAATTAGTTTGCTTATAAAAGAGAATATTAACTGGCAATTACAAATATGCACCTTTGATAATGATGTTTCAACGTTTCTTCAATGCATTGTATGAAAGAAGTATAAAAAAATCAATGTAAATTAGCATTGCCAAACAATTACTAAGCTGCATATGTTCCGGTTTTCATAACTGGTCATGGATGTTGGGTGTCTTAAACGCCAGGAGGTAACTGAGGAAATACAACTTCGATATCAGATTACAATGTATACATATGTAGATATAGATATCTTCCAAGCAAATAAGTCAACAAATCGTGCTTTTCGATATTGGATGGTTTCAAAATATCTACAAATAACACATCTATCATGATATTTGTCAATCATAACATGACATACGGTCATTTGCTGAAGTTTACTGTAATAGGTTTAGTTTCTTTGCATCGTAGTCTTTATATATATAGTTTTAACTTTGGAATTATGGAATGATATTATAGATTGTACCGTAGGCTTTGTTACTAAAACACGACAGCGCACGTGCCTGCTCTTGGCTGGTTACAAATGGTGTTTCAAGGGCAATAATGACTTATATTTGATGAAATACATGGCTTAAAAACTTATATAGAATTATGGCCTGGAGATGTAAAATCATATCAGACAAGTTATCATAAGTTGCTAACAAACGCTCTTGTTCAGTTGCCATCAATTCTGAATCCACCGTTAAACCTCTCAGTGGATGGAAATAACTATCCGTTGACGTTATGAACATAAACTATTTGTGTTACGACAAAAGAAATAGTGAATATTCATTAAACCTATACAGTTTTACCGAATAGCATTACCAAGTTGAGAACACCGCCATACGTAACAGGATATCGGAAATAACAAATAAGATCAAAACACTTTGTGTTACGACTAATTGTTTAACAAAACTTTATATTGTATACATTGAAAGACTATATCAAGATAGCGCTTCAAATCAGTGGTTTTATCTTTTATATTGTGTCCAAACTTCTGTTACGCATGACAGCATTCTCAACTTTGCCAATGCTGTTCTGTAGTTATATAATTACAAGCTATCTGCGTTGTAATAATGCAAATGGTTTATGTTCATTACATCAACGAATAACTGTTTCCATCAAGTAGGAGGATTAATGTGGCTGTTGTGAGGTATGTATACATATGATTAATAATTAATAAATAGAGACAAAGCATAGGTTTCTGTTATGGAATGGAAATGGTCAAATTACTGTTATTTTGTGTACTGTACTTGGTAATTTTAAGGACGAACTGTCACAGTGTACCTGTCATGTTGTATATATTACATCTGAGTTACTTGTTCATGATCATTGGAGGTGGGTCAGGATTAACGACAAATTGAACAAAATAATTCGTTAAGAAGTTAAGGTAACTTTTCTGTGATCTTTTGTTAAACTCGAGGGTTTAAATCAATATAATTTCATAACATGAGTCACACTGCTTCTTGTAACATGTCATAGTAATGGCTATGTTAAAAAAGTAATAGAACTTTAACTATACTATACACATAATGCAAATGTAAATTGTGTACACATTAACTGCTCTACCACGCTAAGGCTTTTAAAAAAGTTTGAATTAAAAGATATTACACTCAAGATTCGAACCTTCCATTCAGGAACAATAGAAAGTTCTGTCAATTTGACCCATTTTTGGCCTCTGTAATCATCCCCTGGGGTCAGTCAAGGTCAATATGTGCATCTTATTAAACTTATAGCTTATACTAATAAATAATCTAAACAAGAAACAACTTTTTCTGAGAGAAAATAGACAAATTATGTTTAAAAATGTAATTTTGCTATATAAGATTAATACATTTTACCCCCTCCCCGTGGGAAATGTGAGATCCTGGGTCATGATAAAATGTTTATAAAGCACCGTAAGACACTTCCATCCATGAATAGTATTTGGTTCTACAATATCGTAGTATTGCGAAAAAGAGTTTTGAAATTTCAGTCTAATTGACCCATTTTTGTCCCAGGCAAACAACCAGGGGGGTTAGAGGTGGTCGATATGTGCATCTAATTAAACTGTCATCTCTGCCTAATAAAATAATTGTAACCAGATTTCAACTATTTCCAATAGAATATAAACAAATAATGTTAACATATGATATAATATATATATAATATGATATGGGTCTTGAAATTTACTAATTTGGTAAAGCATACAAAGGTTTCATTCATGAAGAGCACTTGATTCTATCATACCTGGGATTTGAGGATATCTTTTTCGAAATTTAAACCTATTTGATCCATTTTTGACCCCGCACAATAGACACAAGTGGTTAGCTGACGTCAGTATGTGCATCTCATTAAACTAATAATTCTAACAAGGTTTGAAATATTTCTGATAGAAAATAAACAAATAATGTTAAAAAAAGTTTTTTTCCAATATAAACTTTAGTAAACTTTTCCCTCTCCCCAGGGGGAAATGCGATATCCTTCGGTCATGAAATTTTACAGGTTTTGTTTAAGCATCTGAAGGCTTTTCCTCCATCCATTAAGAGTACTTGATTCTAACATACCTGGGATTTGAGGAGAAAATGTTTTTGGACCTGGCCCTCAGTCCCCTTGGGGTTGGGGACCATATGATTTACATCTTAAGTGTTCCTTTAACGATGGACGGTTTTTGTAAAATTTTATTAAAACCAGTTCAGTAGTTTTCCAGAATAAGTAATAGAAAACAGATGCCTGCTACTTTGTTTTAGTAACAACCATTGCGGTAGAAAATGCATTCGATAATCGGCAGAAAAAACAACTTAAAAACAAAAATGAAAAGTAAAAATAAGAAAACAAAAACCGAATGACGAATAGGAACATGATTTTATTGTACAAACTGATTCATTAATCATTTTCTGTTGTTATTTATCGTCGTGGAGTAACTTTAGTTGTACCTCGGGCAATCATTTAGAAGCATGCGCTTTGTTCCATTCCCTAGTCTATTAACCAAGAATAGAAGGTCTCAATTAGTTGTAATATAACACACATGTTCATTTAAATAATGTGTATATCTATCAAACTATGCTTCAGATAATGGTACGTAAAGCTAAGTTGGGTGCGCATTTGTGCCGTTCGTTAGCATATTAAACAAGATTATAAGCTACATTGTTTACTGAGTAACACCAGATTATTACCATGACGCAAAAGTTTAACAAAGGACAATAATTCTGTTATACATGGGCATTGACTTTGCTACACTGCACCATGGTTTTGCATGACTGATGTGTCCATCACGTAACGATATCCTAGTCTAAATGCAGGCAGAGTAATGCTACTGACACAAACTCTTAACAAAGGGCGATAACTCTGTAATTTAGGGGTTGCAGGCCCTGATTTTAGTACATTGTACATCGTCTTAGTATGATCAATGTATATACTAAGTTTCAATATCTTAGTTTAAATGCAAGTCAAATTATGTTTCGGACACGAAGTTTTCGCAAAGGGCAGTAGCTCTCTAAGTGAGAGGTAAATGGCCCAGAATTTAGTATACTGCACATCCATCTAGCACGACTAATGTCCTTGCTTAACTGTGGGCAAAGTTATGCTCCAGTCACGAAAGGACGGACGGACAAACGGAGAAGGTGGCGACTATATGTTCTAGCATAATTTTTTGGTGTTGATGTCATTCTTTTCATTTATAAATCCTCATATTGTAAAAGCGAAAAGTACAGCAAAATCGTCGTTCGTTTTCATACTCTTTGTTTGTATGGTGTCGTATAGAGTTATTTTGAGTGTAACTAGGGCGGGGAAACAGAGGATGAGACTCCATCCCCAGAGAGTCTCAGTTTACATCACTAATGGATGGATTAGTAGTGATCGGCCCGGATGTAGTCTCTCCGACGGGTCGTGTTATGTGCTATGTGGTTTTATTTATTTGTGTAAACATAAGATCATTACTTCTAAGAAGCGTTCCTAACGAGGAATACATCTGTGTATTGCTTTTACTTGATAAGAATGTATACTTACAGATCAACACTTTTTAGCTGTAGTATACACGTATTTTTCATTTAGAATTAGAATTTTTATTCATTTCGCTAATATTGCCGTTTAAATTGGTGTGGTCCCATGTTTTCTTGTCGTTCAAATGGAGTTTTTGGATGGATGATCGGGCAACAAATTGGCAAATGCCAGCAATTTCACATTTCAAGGATGTATGAAACGAAACACAAGTTTGTCCAGAAGTAGGACATGATATAATGAAAATGAATTCCAACTTAAATTTTGATCTCTTTTATTTTACTACTTTCTTACTTATGTTTGTGTCTATAGAAGCCAAAGTTGTGTGCTTTATATGACGTTTAACACAATAGTGCCTGTGATCATTATTTTGTAATGACATAGTTGACATCGTGGTAGGGTTTTGAGATCAACAATTTCAAAGTCACTCTAGAATTCATAGTAAAATTCAACGATATTTTTCATAAATCATCACCAAATATCACAAATTTGAAATATACATTTGTGTTTCGACGCTTTTTGACTGGTCACCGATGCTAGGTGTCTTAAACGTTAAGAGGTTACCGGAGAAGATTGCACAAAGGACGCACAAATGAATAGCACCGTTTGATAATATTTAAATAAGATTTAGTAGAGATTAACAGTGCATTACACTCCATCATACAGATGTTTCGTCCTTCTTGGACTCGTCAGTGACGCTAAGGTTCTAATCTTTAAATCTAACAGACGAATCAGAAGATCCAACTTGATCAAAAGAAAAGTCCAAATCTAGATGGGGAGATACGAATCTCGTAGATCTTTAAATTTCGTAAACGTCAAGTATATGTTTATACCCTGCCACTCTCAAATTGAAGTAAAGCGTGACATGCAGATTACGAAAACCTCGTGGACAGTCCTCCAGCAATGCCTGTATTATTGAAGATTGTACAAAAGATATACTAGTGAATATCATCTGTTAATATACAGTTAGATAAGTTACAGTAGAGCCCAATAATAAATTAAACTGCACACTGCAGCTGTTTTGTCCTTCTAGGAGCCTAAAGACCTAAATTTTGAAACCTCGGGAGCGACTGCAGAAAACCAAAATTGACCTAAAGAACCGCTACAATCCAGATCGGGAGATGCACTTTTCTCATAATACATTTAATCCTTTGCATTTATCTAATAATTCTTAAAAGAACAACAAATAGATATACATATATTCTGAACTGTGCTCCATTCGAATGGTTTCATTCGTGTAATTCAGGTTACGTCACCAGTAGTGTCTACCATTTGAAATCTCAAAGATTGTTCAAAAGACAGATGGAGATCATCTTTCAAAGTAAATGTAGAATAAAATACTATAGAAAAATGGCTTTCTTTCTCTAGATAATCTGAATCGTAAATTATGAAAAGTATATTGCATGTTTGGTAAGTGTATCTCTCCATCTTGTTCTCTTGATATTATTTTCGCCTACTAGCTTTCCTAACAGTTAATATCCTATTATTTGTGTTTATGGTTTTACTACCGACTGTGTTGCTGGATGAAGTTTACGAGATCTCTACATTTACGCCACGTAAAGTAGCAATTAATGGGAATTTTGTAGTATTTGGGATAATCTTTTTGCCTTGTGCTTTTAGAAGTATAATCAGGCGGTTTTTGGCATCGCCATTTTTGCAGACTTCAGGTAGCTTTTTTCGCATTTGTTAATGTATATGTTTTGCACATGTCCCCGGCAAAATTTGTATTTCCGGCTCGGCGTATAAAATCACCGAATCAGTTGTGAGGGGTTTCCTGCACGCGCATTATTGCACCAATAACTTAGGGTAAATGAATCGGGTAAATGAGTAATGTTGGCTTCGAAATTTATGCCCTTAGCATCACCAACGAATCCTATGAGGACAACATTCGTTACTACCAAGGATGCAGACTTGCTACAGTTGAGAGCTATAGTAGTAAAAATATCTGTATAGATGAAAATGATTGTGCTGTAAGCATTACAGTGGAGTACAAAATACTTACATTGTGGATAGAATCATCATTTTGAATACTTGTGAATAGATTTTTCTATGTATGAGGAAGATATTTAAAACCACGACCATTTTCTTCTGTTGAGATGCTTTGGTTAAGTGTGATCTGAACCTTCGTCTGGCAGAGCAGAAATAATTTTGCATAAATTGTGGTTTTCCGCCTCTTCGGGCCTAAGGGGCGGGACCAAATAGCGTGAATAAGGATATATGTATACTTGTACTTACTAATGTCCCCTTATCCATTTTTGAAGTCCTTCGTCAAAATATATTGTTTATTCTCCTTTTCCTCTTCATTAGTCGTAAACCACATCCCAAACCCGTTCTCGCCATCGGATAGCCTTGGACGCTTCACAATAACACAAGGAAATGATTGATGAAAACGCTTTAAAAATCAATAAAGATAATTAGTTTTTTTAAATACGGTTTCAAACAAACTGTACATAGGCCATTGCAAAAGTAAAGGTTTGCTTAATCGATTGTACATGAAACAACACACACACGCGATTAGCAAATTTCATTTTCCCAAGTTAAACACCAAGTAAACTGTATCAAACTAGATTTGCCAGGTGCGTTAAAGCTGGGAGTCACCTGATTAGATTCGATTTCAAAATATAGATAAGAATGTGCATTAATCTGATGAATTTCATGATAATCAATATCAATTATCGTCAGACAGTAAATCTTATCATCTGACAGTTTCTTATCATCAGACAGTATATCTTGCCACCACGTAGTTTACCTTATCATCAGACCGTTTACGCTTATTAAACATAATTTAACATATCGGTCTTGTGATATTTAATGTTTACGAATGGATAATGCTAATGTGAGATTAAACATCGGTCAACGTCATGGTCTTGAATACTTCGAAAAAGAAGAAAAGTTTTCATCACAATGTGCTTAACATTCTTTTAATAAAGACGATAATGTCTCTTGCTAATTGGTTTGCTTATTAAAGAGAATATTAACTGGCAATTACAAATATGCACCTTTGATAATGATGTTTCAATGTTTGTTCAATGCATTGTATGAAAGAAGTATAAAAAAATCAATGTAAATTAGCATAGCCAAACAATTACTAAGCTGCATATGTTCCGGTTTTCATAACTGGTCATGGATGTTGGGTGTCTTAAACGCCAGGAGGTAACTGAGGAAATACAACTTCGATATCAGCTTACAATGTATACATATGTAGTTATAGATATCTCCCAAGCAAATAAGTCAACAAATCATGCTTTTCGATATTGGATGGTTTTAAAATATCTACAAATAACACATCTATCATGATATTTGTCAATCATAACATGACATACGGTCATTTGCTGAAGTTTACTGTAATAGGTTTAGTTTCTTTGCATCGTAGTCTTTATATATATAGTTTTAACTTTGGAATTATGGAATGATATTATAGATTGTACCGTAGGCTTTGTTGCTAAAACACGACAGCGCACGTGCCTGCTCTTGGCTGGTTACAAATGGTGTTTCAAGGGCAATAATGACTTATATTTGATGAAATACATGGCTTAAAAACTTATATAGAATTATGGCCTGGAGATGTAAAATCATATCAGACAAGTTATCATAAGTTGCTAACAAACGCTCTTGTTCAGTTGCCATCAATTCTGAATCCACCGTTAAACCTCTCAGTGGATGGAAATAACTATCCGTTGACGTTATGAACATAAACTATTTGTGTTACGACAAAAGAAATAGTGAATATTCATTAAACCTATACAGTTTTACCGAATAGCATTACCAAGTTGAGAACACCGCCATACGTAACAGGATATCGGAAATAACAAATAAGATCAAAACACTTTGTGTTACGACTAATTGTTTAACAAAACTTTATATTGTATACATTGAAAGACTATATCAAGATAGCGCTTCAAATCAGTGGTTTTATCTTTTATATTGTGTCCAAACTTCTGTTACGCATGACAGCATTCTCAACTTTGCCAATGCTGTTCTGTAGTTATATAATTACAAGCTATCTGCGTTGTAATAATGCAAATGGTTTATGTTCATTACATCAACGAATAACTGTTTCCATCAAGTAGGAGGATTAATGTGGCTGTTGTGAGGTATGTATACATATGATTAATAATTAATAAATAGAGACAAAGCATAGGTTTCTGTTATGGAATGGAAATGGTCAAATTACTGTTATTTTGTGTACTGTACTTGGTAATTTTAAGGACGAACTGTCACAGTGTACCTGTCATGTTGTATATATTACATCTGAGTTACTTGTTCATGATCATTGGAGGTGGGTCAGGATTAACGACAAATTGAACAAAATAATTCGTTAAGAAGTTAAGGTAACTTTTCTGTGATCTTTTGTTAAACTCATAACATGAGTCACACTGCTTCTTGTAACATGTCATAGTAATGGCTATGTTAAAAAAGTAATAGAACTTTAACTATACTATACACATAATGCAAATGTAAATTGTGTACACATTAACTGCTCTACCACGCTAAGGCTTTTAAAAAAGTTTGAATTAAAAGATATTACACTCAAGATTCGAACCTTCCATTCAGGAACAATAGAAAGTTCTGTCAATTTGACCCATTTTTGGCCTCTGTAATCATCCCCTGGGGTCAGTCAAGGTCAATATGTGCATCTTATTAAACTTATAGCTTATACTAATAAATAATCTAAACAAGAAACAACTTTTTCTGAGAGAAAATAGACAAATTATGTTTAAAAATGTAATTTTGCTATATAAGATTAATACATTTTACCCCCTCCCCGTGGGAAATGTGAGATCCTGGGTCATGATAAAATGTTTATAAAGCACCGTAAGACACTTCCATCCATGAATAGTATTTGGTTCTACAATATCGTAGTATTGCGAAAAAGAGTTTTGAAATTTCAGTCTAATTGACCCATTTTTGTCCCAGGCAAACAACCAGGGGGGTTAGAGGTGGTCGATATGTGCATCTAATTAAACTGTCATCTCTGCCTAATAAAATAATTGTAACCAGATTTCAACTATTTCCAATAGAATATAAACAAATAATGTTAACATATGATATAATATATATATAAAATATGATATGGGTCTTGAAATTTACTAATTTGGTTTAGCATATAAAGGTTTCATTCATGAAGAGCACTTGATTCTATCATACCTGGGATTTGAGGATATTTTTTTCGAAATTTAAATCTATTTGATCCATTTTTGACCCCGCACAATAGACACAAGTGGTCAGCAGCTGACGTCAGTATGTGCATCTCATTAAACTAATAATTCTAACAAGGTTTGAAATATTTCTGATAGAAAATAAACAAATAATGTTAAAAAAAGTTTTTTTCCAATATAAACTTTAGTAAACTTTTCCCTCTCCCCAGGGGGAAATGCGATATCCTTCGGTCATGAAATTTTACAGGTTTTGTTTAAGCATCTGAAGGCTTTTCCTCCATCCATTAAGAGTACTTGATTCTAACATACCTGGGATTTGAGGAGAAAATGTTTTTGGACCTGGCCCTCAGTCCCCTTGGGGTTGGGGACCATATGATTTACATCTTAAGTGTTCCTTTAACGATGGACGGTTTTTGTAAAATTTTATTAAAACCAGTTCAGTAGTTTTCCAGAATAAGTAATAGAAAACAGATGCCTGCTACTTTGTTTTAGTAACACCCATTGCGGTAGAAAATGCATTCGATAATCGGCAGAAAAAACAACTTAAAAACAAAAATGAAAAGTAAAAATAAGAAAACAAAAACCGAATGAAAAGAAGAACAGACGAATAGGAACATGATTTTATTGTACAAACTGATTCATTAATCATTTTCTGTTGTTATTTATCGTCGTGGAGTAACTTTAGTTGTACCTCGGTCAATCATTTAGAAGCATGCGCTTTGTTCCATTCCCTAGTCTATTAACCAAGAATAGAGGGTCTCAATTAGTTGTAATATAGCACACATGTTCATTTAAATAATGTGTATATCTATCAAACTATGCTTCGGATAATGGTACGTAAAGCTAAGTTGGGTGCGCATTTGTGCCGTTCGTTAGCATATTAAACAAGATTATAAGCTACATTGTTTACTGGGTAACACCAGATTATTACCATGACGCAAAAGTTTAACAAAGGACAATAATTCTGTTATACATGGGCATTGACTTTGCTACACTGCACCATGGTTTTGCATGACTGATGTGTCCATCACGTAACGATATCCTAGTCTAAATGCAGGCAGAGTAATGCTACTGACACAAACTCTTAACAAAGGGCGATAACTCTGTAATTTAGGGGCTGCAGGCCCTGAATTTAGTACATTGTACATCGTCTTAGTATGATCAATGTATATACTAAGTTTCAATATCTTAGTTTAAATGCAAGTCAAATTATGTTTCGGACACGAAGTTTTCGCAAAGGGCAGTAGCTCTCTAAGTGAGAGGTAAATGGCCCAGAATTTAGTATACTGCACATCCTTCTAGCACGACTAATGTCCTTGCTTAACTGTGGGCAAAGTTATGCTCCAGTCACGAAAGGACGGACGGACAAACGGAGAAGGTGGCGACTATATGTTCTAGCATAATTTTTTGGTGTTGATGTCATTCTTTTCATTTATAAATCCTCATATTGTAAAAGCGAAAAGTACAGCAAAATCGTCGTTCGTTTTCATACTCTTTGTATGGTGTCGTATAGAGTTATTTTGAGTGTAACTAGGGCGGGGAAACAGAGGATGAGACTCCATCCCCAGAGAGTCTCAGTTTACATCACTAATGGATGGATTAGTAGTGATCGGCCCGGATGTAGTCTCTCCGACGGGTCGTGTTATGTGCTATGTGGTTTTATTTATTTGTGTAAACATAAGATCATTACTTCTAAGAAGCGTTCCTAACGAGGAATACATCTGTGTATTGCTTTTACTTGATAAGAATGTATACTTACAGATCAACACTTTTTAGCTGTAGTATACACGTATTTTTCATTTAGAATTAGAATTTTTATTCATTTCGCAAATATTGCCGTTTAAATTGGTGTGGTCCCATGTTTTCTTGTCGTTCAAATGGAGTTTTTGGATGGATGATCGGGCAACAAATTAGCAAATGCCAGCAATTTCACATTTCAAGGATGTATGAAACGAAACACAAGTTTGTCCAGAAGTAGGACATGATATAATGAAAATGAATTCCAACTTAAATTTTGATCTCTTTTATTTTTGCTACTTTCTTACTTATGTTTGTGTCTATAGAAGCCAAAGTTGTGTGCTTTATATGACGTTTAACACAATAGTGCCTGTGATCATTATTTTGTAATGACATAGTTGACATCGTGGTAGGGTTTTGAGATCAACAATTTCAAAGTCACTCTAAAATTCATAGTAAAATTCAACGATATTTTTCATAAATCATCACCAAATATCACAAATTTGAAATAAATATTTGTGTTTCGACGCTTTTTGACTGGTCACTGATGCTTGGTGTCTTAAACGTTAAGAGGTTACCGGAGAAGATTGCACAAAGGACGCACAAATGAATAGCACCGTTTGATAATATTTAAATAAGATTTAGTAGAGATTAACAGTGCATTACACTCCATCATACATATGTTTCGTCCTTCTTGGACTCGTCAGTGACGCTAAGGTTCTAACCTTTAAATCTAACAGACGAATCAGAAGATCCAACTTGATCAAAAGAAAAGTCCAAATCTAGATGGGGAGATACGAATCTCGTAGATCTTTAAATTTCGTAAACGTCAAGTATATGTTTATACCCTGCCACTCTCAAATTGAAGTAAAGCGTGACATGCAGATTACGAAAACCTCGTGGACAGTCCTCCAGCAATGCCTGTATTATTGAAGATTGTACAAAAGATATACTAGTGAATATCATCTGTTAATATACAGTTAGATAAGTTACAGTAGAGCCCAATAATAAATTAAACTGCACACTGCAGCTGTTTTGTCCTTCTAGGAGCCTAAAGACCTAAATTTTGAAACCTCGGGAGCGACTGCAGAAAACCAAAATTGACCTAAAGAACCGCTACAATCCAGATCGGGAGATGCACTTTTCTCATAATACATTTAATCCTTTGCATTTATCTAATAATTCTTAAAAGAACAACAAATAGATATACATATATTCTGAACTGTGCTCCATTCGAATGGTTTCATTCGTGTAATTCAGGTTACGTCACCAGTAGTGTCTACCATTTGAAATCTCAAAGATTGTTCAAAAGACAGATGGAGATCATCTTTCAAAGTAAATGTAGAATAAAATACTATAGAAAAATGGCTTTCTTTCTCTAGATAATCTGAATCGTAAATTATGAAAAGTATATTGCATGTTTGGTAAGTGTATCTCTCCATCTTGTTCTCTTGATATTATTTTCGCCTACTAGCTTTCCTGACAATTAATGTCCTATTATTTGTGTTTATGGTTTTACTACCGACTGTGTTGCTGGATGAAGTTTACGAGATCTCTACATTTACGCCACGTAAAGTAGCAATTAATGGGAATTTTGTAGTATTTGGGATAATCTTTTTGCCTTGTGCTTTTAGAAGTATAATCAGGCGGTTTTTGGCATCGCCATTTTTGCAGACTTCAGGTAGCTTTTTTCGCATTTGTTAATGTATATGTTTTGCACATGTCCCCGGCAAAATTTGTATTTCCGGCTCGGCGTATAAAATCACCGAATCAGTTGTGAGGGGTTTCCTGCACGCGCATTATTGCACCAATAACTTAGGGTAAATGAATCGGGTAAATGAGTAATGTTGGCTTCGAAATTTATGCCCTTAGCATCACCAACGAATCCTATGAGGACAGCATTCGTTACTACCAAGGATGCAGACTTGCTACAGTTGAGAGCTATAGTAGTAAAAATATCTGTATAGATGGAAATGATTGTGCTGTAAGCATTACAGTGGAGTACAAAATACTTACATTGTGGATAGAATCATCATTTTGAATACTTGTGAATAGATTTTTCTATGTATGAGGAAGATATTTAAAACCACGACCATTTTCTTCTGTTGAGATGCTTTGGTTAAGTGTGATCTGAACCTTCGTCTGGCAGAGCAGAAATAATTTTGCATAAATTGTGGTTTTCCGCCTCTTCGGGCCTAAGGGGCGGGACCAAATAGCGTGAATAAGGATATCTGTATACTTGTACTTACTAATGTCCCCTTATCCATTTTTGAAGTCCTTCGTCAAAATATATTGTTTATTCTCCTTTTCCTCTTCATTAGTCGTAAACCACATCCCAAACCCGTTCTCGCCATCGGATAGCCTTGGACGCTTCACAATAACACAAGGAAATGATTGATGAAAACGCTTTAAAAATCAATAAAGATAATTAGTTTTTTTAAATACGGTTTCAAACAAACTGTACATAGGCCATTGCAAAAGTAAAGGTTTGCTTAATCGATTGTACATGAAACAACACACACACGCGATTAGCAAATTTCATTTTCCCAAGTTAAACACCAAGTAAACTGTATCAAACTAGATTTGCCAGGTGCGTTAAAGCTGGGAGTCACCTGATTAGATTCGATTTCAAAATATAGATAAGAATGTGCATTAATCTGATGAATTTCATGATAATCAATATCAATTATCGTCAGACAGTAAATCTTATCATCTGACAGTTTCTTATCATCAGACAGTATATCTTGCCACCACGTAGTTTACCTTATCATCAGACCGTTTACGCTTATTAAACATAATTTAACATATCGGTCTTGTGATATTTAATGTTTACGAATGGATAATGCTAATGTGAGATTAAACATCGGTCAACGTCATGGTCTTGAATACTTCGAAAAAGAAGAAAAGTTTTCATCACAATGTGCTTAACATTCTTTTAATAAAGACGATAATGTCTCTTGCTAATTGGTTTGCTTATTAAAGAGAATATTAACTGGCCATTGCAAACATGCACCTTTGATAATGATGTTTCAATGTTTGTTCAATGCATTGTATGAAAGAAGTATAAAAAAATCAATGTAAATTAGCATAGCCAAACAATTACTAAGCTGCATATGTTCCGGTTTTCATAACTGGTCATGGATGTTGGGTGTCTTAAACGCCAGGAGGTAACTGAGGAAATACAACTTCGATATCAGCTTACAATGTATACATATGTAGTTATAGATATCTCCCAAGCAAATAAGTCAACAAATCATGCTTTTCGATATTGGATGGTTTTAAAATATCTACAAATAACACATCTATCATGATATTTGTCAATCATAACATGACATACGGTCATTTGCTGAAGTTTACTGTAATAGGTTTAGTTTCTTTGCATCGTAGTCTTTATATATATAGTTTTAACTTTGGAATTATGGAATGATATTATAGATTGTACCGTAGGCTTTGTTACTAAAACACGACAGCGCACGTGCCTGCTCTTGGCTGGTTACAAATGGTGTTTCAAGGGCAATAATGACTTATATTTGATGAAATACATGGCTTAAAAACTTATATAGAATTATGGCCTGGAGATGTAAAATCATATCAGACAAGTTATCATAAGTTGCTAACAAACGCTCTTGTTCAGTTGCCATCAATTCTGAATCCACCGTTAAACCTCTCAGTGGATGGAAATAACTATCCGTTGACGTTATGAACATAAACTATTTGTGTTACGACAAAAGAAATAGTGAATATTCATTAAACCTATACAGTTTTACCGAATAGCATTACCAAGTTGAGAACACCGCCATACGTAACAGGATATCGGAAATAACAAATAAGATCAAAACACTTTGTGTTACGACTAATTGTTTAACAAAACTTTATATTGTATACATTGAAAGACTATATCAAGATAGCGCTTCAAATCAGTGGTTTTATCTTTTATATTGTGTCCAAACTTCTGTTACGCATGACAGCATTCTCAACTTTGCCAATGCTGTTCTGTAGTTATATAATTACAAGCTATCTGCGTTGTAATAATGCAAATGGTTTATGTTCATTACATCAACGAATAACTGTTTCCATCAAGTAGGAGGATTAATGTGGCTGCTGTGAGGTATGTATACATATGATTAATAATTAATAAATAGAGACAAAGCATAGGTTTCTGTTATGGAATGGAAATGGTCAAATTACTGTTATTTTGTGTACTGTACTAGGTAATTTTAAGGACGAACTGTCACAGTGTACCTGTCATGTTGTATATATTACATCTGAGTTACTTGTTCATGATCATTGGAGGTGGGTCAGGATTAACGACAAATTGAACAAAATAATTCGTTAAGAAGTTAAGGTAACTTTTCTGTGATCTTTTGTTAAACTCATCAATATAATTTCATAACATGAGTCACACTGCTTCTTGTAACATGTCATAGTAATGGCTATGTTAAAAAAGTAATAGAACTTTAACTATACTATACACATAATGCAAATGTAAATTGTGTACACATTAACTGCTCTACCACGCTAAGGCTTTTAAAAAAGTTTGAATTAAAAGATATTACACTCAAGATTCGAACCTTCCATTCAGGAACAATAGAAAGTTCTGTCAATTTGACCCATTTTTGGCCTCTGTAATCATCCCCTGGGGTCAGTCAAGGTCAATATGTGCATCTTATTAAACTTATAGCTTATACTAATAAATAATCTAAACAAGAAACAACTTTTTCTGAGAGAAAATAGACAAATTATGTTTAAAAATGTAATTTTGCTATATAAGATTAATAAATTTTACCCCCTCCCCGTGGGAAATGTGAGATCCTGGGTCATGATAAAATGTTTATAAAGCACCGTAAGACACTTCCATCCATGAATAGTATTTGGTTCTACAATATCGTAGTATTGCGAAAAAGAGTTTTGAAATTTCAGTCTAATTGACCCATTTTTGTCCCAGGCAAACAACCAGGGGGGTTAGAGGAGGTCGATATGTGCATCTAATTAAACTGTCATCTCTGCCTAATAAAATAATTGTAACAAGATTTCAACTATTTCCAGTAGAATATAAACAAATAATGTTAACATATGATATAATATATATATATAATATGATATGGGTCTTGAAATTTACTAATTTGGTAAAGCATATAAAGGTTTCATTCATGAAGAGCACTTGATTCTATCATTCCTGGGATTTGAGGATATTTTTTTCGAAATTTAAATCTATTTGATCCATTTTTGACCCCGCACAATAGACACAAGTGGTCAGCAGCTGACGTCAGTATGTGCATCTCATTAAACTAATAATTCTAACAAGGTTTGAAATATTTCTGATAGAAAATAAACAAATAATGTTAAAAAAAGTTTTTTTCCAATATAAACTTTAGTAAACTTTTCCCTCTCCCCAGGGGGAAATGCGATATCCTTCGGTCATGAAATTTTACAGGTTTTGTTTAAGCATCTGAAGGCTTTTCCTCCATCCATTAAGAGTACTTGATTCTAACATACCTGGGATTTGAGGAGAAAATGTTTTTGGACCTGGCCCTCAGTCCCCTTGGGGTTGGGGACCATATGATTTACATCTTAAGTGTTCCTTTAACGATGGACGGTTTTTGTAAAATTTTATTAAAACCAGTTCAGTAGTTTTCCAGAATAAGTAATAGAAAACAGATGCCTGCTACTTTGTTTTAGTAACACCCATTGCGGTAGAAAATGCATTCGATAATCGGCAGAAAAAACAACTTAAAAACAAAAATGAAAAGTAAAAATAAGAAAACAAAAACCGAATGAAAAGAAGAACAGACGAATAGGAACATGATTTTATTGTACAAACTGATTCATTAATCATTTTCTGTTGTTATTTATCGTCGTGGAGTAACTTTAGTTGTACCTCGGTCAATCATTTAGAAGCATGCGCTTTGTTCCATTCCCTAGTCTATTAACCAAGAATAGAGGGTCTCAATTAGTTGTAATATAGCACACATGTTCATTTAAATAATGTGTATATCTATCAAACTATGCTTCGGATAATGGTACGTAAAGCTAAGTTGGGTGCGCATTTGTGCCGTTCGTTAGCATATTAAACAAGATTATAAGCTACATTGTTTACTGAGTAACACCAGATTATTACCATGACGCAAAAGTTTAACAAAGGACAATAATTCTGTTATACATGGGCATTGACTTTGCTACACTGCACCATGGTTTTGCATGACTGATGTGTCCATCACGTAACGATATCCTAGTCTAAATGCAGGCAGAGTAATGCTACTGACACAAACTCTTAACAAAGGGCGATAACTCTGTAATTTAGGGGTTGCAGGCCCTGAATTTAGTACATTGTACATCGTCTTAGTATGATCAATGTATATACTAAGTTTCAATATCTTAGTTTAAATGCAAGTCAAATTATGTTTCGGACACGAAGTTTTCGCAAAGGGCAGTAGCTCTCTAAGTGAGAGGTAAATGGCCCAGAATTTAGTATACTGCACATCCTTCTAGCACGACTAATGTCCTTGCTTAACTGTGGGCAAAGTTATGCTCCAGTCACGAAAGGACGGACGGACAAACGGAGAAGGTGGCGACTATATGTTCTAGCATAATTTTTTGGTGTTGATGTCATTCTTTTCATTTATAAATCCTCATATTGTAAAAGCGAAAAGTACAGCAAAATCGTCGTTCGTTTTCATACTCTTTGTATGGTGTCGTATAGAGTTATTTTGAGTGTAACTAGGGCGGGGAAACAGAGGATGAGACTCCATCCCCAGAGAGTCTCAGTTTACATCACTAATGGATGGATTAGTAGTGATCGGCCCGGATGTAGTCTCTCCGACGGGTCGTGTTATGTGCTATGTGGTTTTATTTATTTGTGTAAACATAAGATCATTACTTCTAAGAAGCGTTCCTAACGAGGAATACATCTGTGTATTGCTTTTACTTGATAAGAATGTATACTTACAGATCAACACTTTTTAGCTGTAGTATACACGTATTTTTCATTTAGAATTAGAATTTTTATTCATTTCGCAAATATTGCCGTTTAAATTGGTGTGGTCCCATGTTTTCTTGTCGTTCAAATGGAGTTTTTGGATGGATGATCGGGCAACAAATTGGCAAATGCCAGCAATTTCACATTTCAAGGATGTATGAAACGAAACACAAGTTTGTCCAGAAGTAGGACATGATATAATGAAAATGAATTCCAACTTAAATTTTGATCTCTTTTATTTTTTGCTACTTTCTTACTTATGTTTGTGTCTATAGAAGCCAAAGTTGTGTGCTTTATATGACGTTTAACACAATAGTGCCTGTGATCATTATTTTGTAATGACATAGTTGACATCGTGGTAGGGTTTTGAGATCAACAATTTCAAAGTCACTCTAAAATTCATAGTAAAATTCAACGATATTTTTCATAAATCATCACCAAATATCACAAATTTGAAATATATATTTGTGTTTCGACGCTTTTTGACTGGTCACTGATGCTAGGTGTCTTAAACGTTAAGAGGTTACCGGAGAAGATTGCACAAAGGACGCACAAATGAATAGCACCGTTTGATAATATTTAAATAAGATTTAGTAGAGATTAACAGTGCATTACACTCCATCATACAGATGTTTCGTCCTTCTTGGACTCGTCAGTGACGCTAAGGTTCTAACCTTTAAATCTAACAGACGAATCAGAAGATCCAACTTGATCAAAAGAAAAGTCCAAATCTAGATGGGGAGATACGAATCTCGTAGATCTTTAAATTTCGTAAACGTCAAGTATATGTTTATACCCTGCCACTCTCAAATTGAAGTAAAGCGTGACATGCAGATTACGAAAACCTCGTGGACAGTCCTCCAGCAATGCCTGTATTATTGAAGATTGTACAAAAGATATACTAGTGAATATCATCTGTTAATATACAGTTAGATAAGTTACAGTAGAGCCCAATAATAAATTAAACTGCACACTGCAGCTGTTTTGTCCTTCTAGGAGCCTAAAGACCTAAATTTTGAAACCTCGGGAGCGACTGCAGAAAACCAAAATTGACCTAAAGAACCGCTACAATCCAGATCGGGAGATGCACTTTTCTCATAATACATTTAATCCTTTGCATTTATCTAATAATTCTTAAAAGAACAACAAATAGATATACATATATTCTGAACTGTGCTCCATTCGAATGGTTTCATACGTGTAATTCAGGTTACGTCACCAGTAGTGTCTACCATTTGAAATCTCAAAGATTGTTCAAAAGACAGATGGAGATCATCTTTCAAAGTAAATGTAGAATAAAATACTATAGAAAAATGGCTTTCTTTCTCTAGATAATCTGAATCGTAAATTATGAAAAGTATATTGCATGTTTGGTAAGTGTATCTCTCCATCTTGTTCTCTTGATATTATTTTCGCCTACTAGCTTTCCTGACAGTTAATGTCCTATTATTTGTGTTTATGGTTTTACTACCGACTGTGTTGCTGGATGAAGTTTGCGAGATCTCTACATTTACGCCACGTAAAGTAGCAATTAATGGGAATTTTGTAGTATTTGGGATAATCTTTTTGCCTTGTGCTTTTAGAAGTATAATCAGGCGGTTTTTGGCATCGCCATTTTTGCAGACTTCAGGTAGCTTTTTTCGCATTTGCTAAATGTATATGTTTTGCACATGTCCCCGGCAAAATTTGTATTTCCGGCTCGGCGTATAAAATCACCGAATCAGTTGTGAGGGGTTTCCTGCACGCGCGTTATTGCATCAATAACTTAGGGTAAATGAATCGGGTAAATGAGTAATGTTGGCTTCGAAATTTATGCCCTTAGCATCACCAACGAATCCTATGAGGACAACATTCGTTACTGCCAAGGATGAAGACTTGCTACAGTTGAGAGCTATAGTAGTAAAAGTATCTGTATAGATGAAAATGATTGTGCTGTAAGCATTACAGTGGAGTACAAAATACTTACATTGTGGATAGAATCATCATTTTGAATACTTGTGAATAGATTTTTCTATGTATGAGGAAGATATTTAAAACCACGACCATTTTCTTCTGTTGAGATGCTTTGGTTAAGTGTGATCTGAACCTTCCTCTGGCAGAGCAGAAATAATTTTGCATAAATTGTGGTTTTCCGCCTCTTCGGGCCTAAGGGGCGGGACCAAATAGCGTGAATAAGGATATCTGTATACTTGTACTTACTAATGTGCTGTAAGCATTACAATGGAGTACAAACATTTTGAATACTTGTGAATAGTTATATCTATGTATGTTTCACTTTATTGTCATTATAGTTGATATTAAATTTTCCGATATAAATTAAACTTTACAACTAAGTGTTTGCTAGGCGGTCACCAAGGGGTTCTAGTAAAAACAAACCTTAACAATAATTTGAAGAGTATACTCAAAGAGGGCCCATTAAACGTTTATTACATGAGGAAGGTATTTAAAACCACGACCCTTTTTTTCTGTTGAGATGCTTTGGTTAAGTGTGATCTGAACCTTCCTCGGATAGAGCAGAAATAATCTTACATAAATTGTGGTTTTTCGCCTCTTCGGGCCTCAGGGGCGTGACCAAATAGCGTGAATAAGGATATCTGTATACTTGTACTTACTAATGTCCCCCTTATCCATTTATGAAGTCCTTCGTCAAAATATATTGTTTATTCTCCTTTTCCTCTTCTAATGTATACCACATCCCAAACCCGTTCTCGCCATCGGATAACCTTGGACGCTTCACAATAACACAAGGAAATGATTTATGAAAACGCTTTAAAACCCAATAATTTAGATAATTAGTTTTTTTAATACGGTTTCAAACAAACTGTACATGGGCCATTGCAAAAGTGTATCGTTGATGATTTCGTAAAGGTTTGCTTAATCGATTGTACATAAAACAACACACATATACGCGATTAGCAAATTTCATTTTCCCAAGTTGAACACCAAGTAAACTGTATCAAACTAGATTTGCTAGGTGCATTAAAGCTGGGAGTCACCTGAGGAGATTCGATTTCAAAATATAGATAAGGATGTGCATTAATCCGATGAATTTCATGATAATCAATATTGGAAAACTAATATAACATTTATTGCATGTGGATATTCTGATATGTGATACTGAACTTTTACAATACACAGTCATTGGGCAATATACCTTATCATCAGACAGTTTACCTCATCAACAGAGAGTAAATCTTATCATCAGACTGTTAACCTTATCATCAGACAGTATATCTTATCATCAGACAGTATATCTTATCATCAGACCGTTTACCTTACCATCAGACAGTATATCTTATCATCAGACAGTATATCTTATCATCAGACTGTTAACCTTATCATCAGACAGTATATCTTATCATCAGACCGTTTACCTTATAATGAGACAGTAAATCTTATCATCAGACAGTAAATCTTATCATCAGACAGTTAACCTTATCATCAGACAGTATATCTTATCATCAGACTGTTAACCTTATCATCAGACAGTATATCTTATCATCAGACCGTTTACCTTATAATGAGACAGTAAATCTTATCATCAGACAGTAAATCTTATCATCAGACAGTTAACCTTATCATCAGACAGTATATCTTATCATCAGACTGTTAACCTTATCATCAGACAGTATATCTTATCATCAGACAGTTTACCTTATCATCAGACAGTAAATCTTATCAACAGACAGTTTACCTTATCATCAGAAAGTTTACCTTATCATCAGACAGTATATTTTATCATCAGACAGTAAATCTTATCATCAGACGGTTTACCTTATCCTCAGACACTCTACCTTATCATCAGACAGTTTACCTTATAATCAGACTGTTAACCTTATCATCAGACTGTTAACCTTATCATCAGACAGTATATCTTATCATCAGACAGTTTACCTTATCATCGGACAGTAAATCTTATCAACAGACAGTTTACCTTATCATCAGAAAGTTTACCTTATCATCAGACAGTATATTTTATCATCAGACAGTAAATCTTATCATCAGACGGTTTACCTTATCCTCAGACACTCTACCTTATCATCAGACAGTTTACCTTATCATCAGACAGTTTACCTTATCATCAGACAGTTTACCTTATCATCAGACACTATATCTTATCATCAGACAGGTTACCTTATCAGAAAGTTTACCCCATTATCAGACAGCATCCTTTATCATCAAACAGTTTACCTTATCATCAGACAGTTTACCTTATCATACGACAGTATTCCTTACCATCAGAAACTGCAACTTATCACCAGTCAGTATCTATTATGAGGCAGCGTTATGTAGGATAGCAAATTTACAATATTATTCTCAGACATTTAACATGATCCCCAACCCGAATATCGACAGTATACATAATACATTAAAACATAAAATCTGATATATGATGTTGGTTACACTCAAGCGGTATTGTTTATCTCTAAATATATAATAATTAATTATCCTAACACAGTATACAATATTCTAAACATATATGAAAGTATTTAAAATGTTTATTTCATACCAAATATCCAAACTGAACATACACGTATTATGGAGTTTAATATAAGAGATGATTTCATAAAGTAACTTGATATTGATCAAATCGCCTATTACTGCAGTATTGTTAATTTTCTGATTTCCAATATTTTAACAGGGCGTTGTAAATCGCATTAAAATGGATGAATTAGAGAAGGACAAGGATCAACTACTAAACGTACCAGCTCCCTGACGGACACGAAACCAGCGGAAACTTCGGTATGTGTATATGTTAAACAAATTATATACATAATCAATTGTCAAATGAAAAGTGCGTTCTCCCTTTTGTATTAACCAGGCTATTAAGAGGCTCAAATGCTTTATTTCTCACCTAAAATTATGATAATTGGTAAGAAAACAAAGCTTTTGATTCATTAGGAACAGGTTAAGTCACAAAGTTTTGAATGGTTGTGTTATTGTTCAAGCCCACAAAAATTGGCTTGCATTGAAACAAACAGTATCCGACGTATCTGAAGAACACATCGGAGTCACATGGTTCTACTTAACGGAGTGAAACAATCATAACCATACCTTCCAAAATTCTTTTGATTATATAATAGATATAAACATGGTGAATTGGTGTTTACGTGGACAAAACTGTATTATATATACATACATGTACATGTATCTCTGCCTCGAGATGATTCCATTATATTTGTTTAATGTGACGATTGTATGTATGAATTTACAGTGCCTTACACATAACACCGATGAAGCCATGAAGCAAATTGTAGATATGTATTCTACTTGTGAAAATGAAATAAAAAAAACCTGATAAGCGCATGCATGCCAAGTTAAAAACCTTTAGCACACTTGGTACTGTGTCCTAGACAATGAAAACAAAGTCAATAGGGGTTCTCATAGATGCGATCCAATCAATCTGTAAGCGATCCATAAAATACATGTGTATCTTGAACACCAATTTGTGATTCCAAAGTGATCAACAGTGTAGACCTTTGAACTTCAACCTTGAACGGCCTTGAAATGGTCATCAAGTTTCATTTCAATCTGATCAACGGTTTTTGAGAAATAACGTGTTATAGTTTAACCAATCAAACTCTTTTGCCGCCATATTTGATGCCCGATAAAAAAGAAAAATATAGCCAAAATTACAAAACCGAAGGACATTAGATAAATGGATCTGAAGAAATCATTTTACAAATTAATGAATTAATGTTCCTCGCCTTATCTGGTACATGACATCTCTATGACTTACGAAATGGACTGATGAAAGGACAGGCCGATTCCATTATTACCACACAATCCATTCAACAAACTTGTTGCAGGTGGTATAAGAAAAACATAAAACATAAATCGGCTGTTGATACCGTTGGGGTACTGTAACATAAACAACAGTGTTTAGGATTGATTTATCTACAATATGTACTTTCGGGAATCCAAATAATGACAAAACTATATTCATCAATTAATTGCTTATGATTAGATTATAGACTGTGAAAAACAGGGTCTTTTTATGATAAATTATCGAGGAATGTGTGTCATTCATGTATGTTCATGCGCTTTTTCAACGTAAAACATGGAACCGTGGTTGTCGTTATTATATGTGCGACACAATATTTAATGTTGATTACATCAATGTAGAACATGGAACCGGAGTATTTTGTTTAAAGAAAAAACAAGTAATGTGCATCGTGATATTCTGAGCTCGCTTCCCGACGTTCAGTATCGAACCAGGATCGTTTTGCTGAATTCAACGCAAATGGAGCCATACCATTACATGATTAAATAAGGAGCATGATCAACTTAATGAGGGATGGCGTCATGGTATTCTGTTGCCCTTTCCCCACCTTTTACATGTTACATGTTTATGCCAATATTGAGTTGCATAGATTCCAAATATCAACCGGCTATAATCTCACTGGCCATTACCAGGAATGTTTAGTAGCTGAAGGGTTATGTTATGTTAGTTATGTCGTCGGATTAATTTTGAAAGTATGTATGTATTCATCACTCAGTTCTTAGCAAATGTATATACGAGGGCTGATTGATAAGTTGTGAAGAAGAAGTTAATCAGGGATGTCCTTTACCAGCTCTACTATTCCCTGATTATTTAAGGCTGTGTACCTGAAGACCGGTGTCATATAGTTGGTTTAAGTCGAAGAGGTAACTCTCTAAAATAAACAAGGCAAGTGACTTTTGCAAAAGTGGACAAAGTCGTCTGAAAGATCAGTGATTCAATATTTGCATAAGAAATGTCTAGCACCTAAGGATATCCATACTGATATTGATATGGTAGCTACAGTGAAAAGGTGGGTGGCGAAAATTAAGTTTGTCCTGTAAGAGTTGTCACTATTGTAGCTCCAGTTATGGTCAATTAAGTCCACGGTATTGTTATGGCTGACAGGCAAGTTAGCGACAAATATATAGTACCCAGTACAATTGGGATTTCATAGTACTTTCCATTCTTACTGAAGATCTTGCAATACGAAAGCTCTCATCCAGGTGGGTACCAATACCTCTAATAATTGATCAGAAGCACAACAGGTGGACTTTTTCCCGTGCTAATCTGAACCTTTAAGAGGTAAATTCTGCAAACATTCTGCAAAGATTTTCCGTATAGATGACACGCACGTCCATCAATCCACTCCAGACTATAAACAACATTCTAAACAATGAAAGTATCCTGCTTCCTCTCTTGCAAAGAAGGCAAAGACTGTTCCACCAGCTGGAACGGTTATGGCCTCGGTTTTCTAGAAATACTATTTGAAGGTTATTTGCAAAAGGGGCAATCAATGACACATAATATGCATGACTTCTTAGACAGTTAAGAGAAAAGATTTTACTCAAGTCCCACGGAAAACTTAGTAAAGATGTGTTGTTCCGCTAGGGCAATGACCCTGTTAAAATTCATGACTACCATTAACGATTTTGGCTTGGAATTGATTGAGCATCCGCCTTATTTGCCTGCACTCGCTTAATCAATTTTTAATATATTTCCAAAATTGAAAAAAAAAGTCATTTCCTGTACCCACTTTCGGTCAGATGATGACGTCATACATGAAATGGAGGATTTTCTGAACGATAAAGAAAAGGACTTCTATACAAGTGGCATTTAAGTCCTTAACCATCACTGGCAAATGTTGAAATATAATTAATTACGCGGCTCACAACTTATCAATCAACCCTTGTATCTGTAGTTATAGAGTGGGTATTTCAACTCTTTCACGCTTCGATCCCCGCATGATGTCACGAGAGGTAAGTTATGCCCCAGGGAAATTCTACGCATGTATTCGTCCCTCAATTCCAACCAAATGTATCTGTAGTTGTATAGTTGGTATTTCAACTCTTTCCACGTTGAGACCCATAGGCGAAGACTCCAGAGATCAGTGAATGATAGGGTAAGGATCTTATATGTGTCCGCGCTTCGATTCCCGAGCTAAGACGGTTATATACATTGTATGTATTTCTCTCTCCATTCCAAACAAAGCTATATGTGGTTATATTGCAGAAATTGCAATTCTTCCCAAGCTTTAACACCCGTACCCTAGAAAAATTTACATATAGTTATAAGGTTTTTCATGCTTTGGCCCTTCCCATCAGCCCCTGGGGTAAGTCATGGTAAATATGTACATCTTATTGAAATTTGAGCTTATACTAATAAATAATCTAAACAAGAAACAACTTTTCCTGAGAGGAAATAAACCATTAGTGTTTAAAAATGTAATTTTGCTAGATTAATAAATCTGTGTGAGATCCTGGGTCATGATACAATTTTTATAAGCACGGTAAGACACTTCCATCCATGAATAGTATTTGGTTCTACATTATCTTAGCATTGGGAAAAAAAGTTTTGAAATTTCAGTCTAATTGACCCATTTTTGTCCCAGGCAAACAACCACGGGGGTCGGACGAGGTCAATATGTGCATCTAATTAAACTGCCATCTCTGCCTAATAAAATAATTGTAACCAGATTTCAACTATTTCCAATAGAATAAAAACAAATACTGTTTATATATGATATAATATATATATAAAATATGATATGGGTCTTGAAATTTACTAATTTGGTAAAGCATATACAGGTCTTCATTCATGAAGAGCACTTGAATTTATCATACCTGGGATTTGAGGATAAGATTTGTGAAATTTAAATCTATTTGATCCATTTTTGACCCCGCACAATAGACACTAGTGGTTAGCTGACGTCAGTATGTGTATCTCATTAAACTAATAATTCTAACCAGGTTTGAAATATTTCTGATAGAAAATAAACAAATAATGTTCAAAAAAGTTTTTTGTGTTCAATATAAACTTTAGTAAACTTTTCCCTCTCTCTAGGGGCAAATGCGATATCCTGCGGTCATGAAATTTTACAATTTTTGTTTAAGCATTTGAAGGCTTTTCCTCCATCCATTAAGAGTACTTGATTCTAACATACCTGGGATTTGAGGAGAAAATGTTGGAAGTGTTCATCAATTTAACCCCTTTTGGACCTTGGGGTTGGGGACCATATATTTTACATCTTAAGTGTTCCTTTAGCGATGGACGGTTTTTGTAAAATTTTATTAAAATAAGTTCAGTAGTTTTCCAGAATAAGTAATAGCCTAAATTAGATGTCTGCTACTTTGTTTTTGTAACAACCATTGCGGTAGAAAATGCATTCGATAATCGGCAGAAAAAAGCAACTAAAAAACAAAAATAAAAAGTAAAGAAAAGAAAAGAAAAACCGAATGAAAAGAAGAACAGACGAAAAGAACATAATTTTATTGTAAAAACTGATTCATTAATCATTTTCTGTTGTTATTTTAACGCCGTGGAGTAACTTTAGTTGTACCTCGGTCAATCATTTAGAAGCATACGCTTTGTTTCATTCCCTGGTCTATTAATCAAGAAAAAGGAGGTCTCAATTAGTTGTATTACAACGCATATGTTCATTTAAATAATGTGTATATCTATCAAACTATGCTTCAGATAATGGTACGTAAAGTTGCGTGCGCATTTGTGCCGTTCGTTAGTATATTAAACAAGATTATAAGCTACATTGTTTACTGAGTTACACCAGAGTATTACCATGACGCAAAATAAAATTAACAAAGGATAATAACTCGGGCATACGGGGTCATGGACATTGACTTTGCTACACTGCACCATGCTTTTGCATGAATAACGATATCTGTATACTTGTATTTACTAATGTCCCCAGTATCCATCTTCGAAGTTCTTCGTCAAAATATATTGTTTATTCTCCTTTTCCTCATTAGTCGTAAACCACGTCCCAAACCCGTTCTCGTTATCAGATAGCCTTGGACGCTTCACAATAACACAAGGAAATTATTTATGAAAACGCTTTAAAAACCAACAATTAAGATAATTAGGTTTTTAAAAAAATCTTTTTATCTTTTATATGGTGTGTTCCCCGAACGACTACTCCTGTAATTAACACCTAATCATCTTGACGTGTTGAGGGGCTCTCAGTGGGGAGTAGGCATAAAGTTAACATCTTACCTGTACAAACAAGTCTTATTAAAAAATGACACTAGATAAGCTCAGGTGCATAAACTATATATTTTATCATAGCATAGTATTGTAACAAATGTATGTAGCACATTAAATATAATATCAAATATTTATATTGATATTGTACATGTATTGGAGACAACTTGATTTAATTAAAGATATTGACAGATAGATTAAAAAAGATTTCTGTTACAATTAACCTATTCAACATATTTCAATATGACTGGAACAGTTATCCGAGATGGATGAGTTGGGATGCAGAATCTACATATGTCATCAGGTCGATGGTTCTGTTTAGGTATCTTTCCTTCAGTGTCGATAGGCGTCGGTCAGTATTCATATATTTCTTGGGACGTGGTCGCATGGTTCCTCCGGCTGCTCTCTGGATTCTGTTGATTTCATTGGCATTTTGTATATCTTTGAACATCTGGATTGCAGAATATATATTTGGATGGGCGGGCTGTGTCATTTTCTTTATCTTGCTGTGCCATCTTTCTACACTGTTGGTGGTACGGGGTCCTTCGGTATGGAAATGGTTCCAAAGCTGTCGGTCTCCTTCTATCCACTGCTCTGTTACATAGTCTGTGAAGGTCTGTGTCTGCTGGGTAAGGTCTGCGTCATCTCGATCTTCTAAGGCCTGGAACCAGACGTCTTCAATGTCTTCCAATGGCACAAGTGGTAGGATTGCTGCGCGTCTCACTAAGGTCTTCACTGCGTCGTTGTCTTTGTAGAGGATCTGTAGGCATGTTGCTTGTGCTCTTCTCCATTGCTCTGTGTGTAGTGGAAGAAGCATCCCTTGGTTGTAGTATCTGGAAAGACCTCTCTAATTGAGTTGTGGACTGCAGTCTCGAAGTCGGTGAGGGCACTGGTTGGAGAAAATCTTAAGTTGAGTTCAGCCATCCGGTGATTTTATACGCCGAGCCGGAAATACAAATTTTGCCGAGGACATTTGCAAAACATATACATTCAGCAAAAGCGAAAAAAGCTACCTGAAGTCTGCAAGAATCGCGATGCCAAAAACCGCCTGATTATACTTCTGAAAGCACAAGGCAAAAAGATTATCCCAAATACTACAAAATTCCCATTAATTGCTACTTTACGTGGCGTAAATGTATAGATTTCGCAAACTTCATCCAGCAACACAGTCGGTAGTAAAACCATAAACACAAATAATAGGATATTAACTGTTAGGAAAGCTAGTAGGCGAAAATAATATCAAGAGAACAAGATGGAGAGATACACTTACCAAACATGCAATATACTTTTCATAATTTACGATTCTGATTATCTAGAGAAAGAAAGCCATTTTTCTATAGTATTTAATTCTACATTTACTTTGAAAGATGATCTCCATCTGTCTTTTGAACAATCTTTGAGATTTCAAATGGTAGACACTGCTGGTGCCGTAACCTGAATTACACGTATTAAACCATTCGAATGGAGCACAGATCAGAATATATGTATATCTATTTGTTGTTCTTTTTAGAATTATAAGATAAATGCAAAGGATTAAATGTATTATGAGAAAAGTGAATCTCCCGATCTGGATTGTAGCATTTCTTTAGGTCAATTCTGGTTTTCTGCAGTCGCTCCCGAGGGTTCAAAATTTAGTTCTTTAGGCTTCTAGAAGGACAAAACAGCTGCAGTGTGCAGTTTAATTTATTATTGGGCTCTACTGTAACTTATCTAACTGTATATTAACAGATGATATTCACTAGTATATCTTTTGTACAATCTTCAATAATACAGGACTGTCCCCGAGGTTTGTCGTAACCTGCAGGTTACGCTTTACTTCAATTTGAGAGTGGCAGGATATAAACATATACTTGACGTTTACGAAATTTAAAGATCTACGAGATTCGTATCTCCCCATCTAGATTTGGACTTTTCTTTTGATCAAGTTGGATCTTCTGATTCGTCTGTTAGATTTAAAAGTTAGAACCTTAGCGTCACTGACGAGTCCAAGAAGGACGAAACATATGTATGATGGAGTGTAATGCACTGTTAATCTCTACCAAATCTTCTTTAAATATTATCAAACGGTACTATTCACTTGTGCGTCTTTTTGTGCAATCTTCTCCGGTAACCTCTTAACGTTAAAGACACATAGCATCAGTGACCAGACAGAAAGCGTCGAACCACAAATATATATTTCGAATTTGTGATATTTGGTGATGATTTATGAAAAATATCGTTGAATTCTACTGAAGAATTCTAGAGTGACTTTGAAATTGTTGATACCAAATTCCTACCACGATGTCAACTATGTCATTACAAAATGATGATCACAGGCACTATTGTGTTAAACGTCATATAAAGCACATAACTTTGTCTTCTATAGACACAAACATAAGTAATAAAGTATCAAAAAATAAAATAGATCAAAATTAAAGTTGGAATTCATTTTCATTATATTATGTCCTACTTCTGGACAAACTTGTGTTTCGTTTCATAAATCCTTGAAATGTGAAATGACTGGCATTTGCCAATTTGTTGCCCGATCCATCCAAAAATTCCATTTGAACAACAAGAAAACATGGGACCATATCAATTTAAACGGCAATATTAGCGAAATGAATAAAAATAAAAATTCTAATTGTGAAAGCTGTAGGGAAACAGAAACAGAAACCATTGACCATGTATTCATGAAATTTAGGAAACATAATACAGAAAGACTTACATTATTTTAAGATTCATGAAAAATACGTGTATTACCAGACTGCATCAATATCCTAGTAGAATCTAGTGATGAAGGAAGACAAACATTATATGAATCGGGCAAATGATTAATATTGGCTTCGAAATTTAGGCCCTTAGCATCTCTAACGAATCCTATGAGGACAACATTCGTTACTGCCAAGGATGCAGACTTGCTACAGTTGAGAGCTATAGTAGTAAATATATTTGTATAGATGAAAATGATTGTGCTGTAAGCATTACAATGGAGTACAAACATTTTGAATACTTGTGAATAGTTATATCTATGTATGTTTCACTTTATTGTCATTATAGTTGATATTAAATATTCCGATATAAATTAAACTTTACATCTAAGTGTTTGCTCGGCGGTCACCAAGGGATTCTAGTAAAAACAAACCTTAACAATAATTTGAAGAGTATACTCAAAAAGGGCCCATTAAACGTTTATTACATGAGGAAGGTATTTAAAACCACGACCCTTTTTTTCTGTTGAGATGCTTTGGTTAAGTGTGATCTGAACCTTCCTCGGATAGAGCAGAAATAATCTTACATAAATTGTGGTTTTTCGCCTCTTCGGGCCTCAGGGGCGTGACCAAATAGCGTGAATAAGGATATCTGTATACTTGTACTTACTAATGTCCCCCTTATCCATTTATGAAGTCCTTCGTCAAAATATATTGTTTATTCTCCTTTTCCTCTTCTAATGTAAACCACATCCCAAACCCGTTCTCGCCATCGGATAACCTTGGACGCTTCACAATAACACAAGGAAATGATTTATGAAAACGCTTTAAAACCCAATAATTAAGATAATTAGTTTTTTTTTAAATACGGTTTCAAACAAACTGTACATGGGCCATTGCAAAAGTGTATCGTTGATGATTTCGTAAAGGTTTGCTTAATCGATTGTACATAAAACAACACACATATACGCGATTAGCAAATTTCATTTTCCCAAGTTGAACACCAAGTAAACTGTATCAAACTAGATTTGCTAGGTGCATTAAAGCTGGGAGTCACCTGAGGAGATTCGATTTCAAAATATAGATAAGGATGTGCATTAATCCGATGAATTTCATGATAATCAATATTGGAAAACTAATATAACATTTATTGCATGTGGATATTCTGATATGTGATACTGAACTTTTACAATACACAGTCATTGGGCAATATACCTTATCATCAGACAGTTTACCTCATCATCAGACAGTAAATGTTATCAACAGACAGTTTACCTTATCATCAGAAAGTTTACCTTATCATCAGACACTATACCTTATCATCAGACAGGTTACCTTATCATCAGACAGCATCCCTTATCATCAGACACTATATCTTATCATCAGACAGGTTACCTTATCAGAAAGTTTACCCCATTATCAGACAGCATCCTTTATCATCAAACAGTTTACCTTATCATCAGACAGTTTACCTTATCATACGACAGTATTCCTTACCATCAGAAACTGCAACTTATCACCAGTCAGTATCCATTATGAGGCAGCGTTATCTAGGATAGCAAATTTACAATATTGAAATCGAAATAATCACGACTATCTTTCACTTTGAGAAAAAAATCCTGGCTGTGTTTTTGTTTGGAAATCGATATTAGCTGCAAATGTGCAATGTTCTATCGTGTCAATGATTTCGAATTATGATTCGTTTTATAGAAGGAATGATCTATAAAAGTCCGTGATTTCAAATATATTGATAAATCTTTCAGTAAAAGTGAAGAACTGACAGGTCTTTGTGAACAGTTTTGATGAGCTCTTTGATTAAATTAGTCTCGTATAACAATAAAAACAAGTAATCCAAGAAATCGACACCGTTCGTTCCCACAATTCGTCAGAGAGATTTCTAGATATACGATATAATTTGTCCCCATACGGTTATCAACTTCTTTACATATTCTCCAAACGATAAACAAGATACACTGACTGTCATACAAAGACAATATACATAATCTCTAGACATTTTACATAATACCCGATACAATGTACATTATCCCCAGATAGTTTACATAAGAGACGAAGAAGACCTCGGATAGTTTACATAATAACCAGACAAATACTTTGTCCCCGGACAATTCACATAGTCTACGGAAGAATACATTTTCCCTCGGCCAGTTCACATCATATCCCAAATAGGTTACTTTATTCTCAGACATTTAACATGATCCCCAACCCGAATATCGACGGTATACATTATACATTAAAACATAAGATCTGATATATGATGTTGGTTACACTCAAGCGGTATTGTTTATCTCCAAATATATAATAATTAATTATCCTAACACAGTATACGTTATTCTAAACATATATGAAAGTATTTAAAATGTTTATTTCATACCAAATATCCAAATTGAACATACACGTATTATAGAGTTTCATATACGAGATGATTTCATAAAGTAACTTGATATTGATCAAATCGCCTATTACTGCAGTATTGTTAATTTTCTGATTTCCAATATTTTAACAGGGCGTTGTAAATCGCATTAAAATGGATGAATTAGAGAAGGACAAGGATCCCTTATCAACTACTAAACGTACCAGCTCCCTGACGGAAACGAAACCAGCGGAAACTTCGGTATGTGTATATGTTAAACAAATTATATACGTAATCAATTGTCAAATGAAAAGTGCGTCCTCTCACTTTTGTATTAGCCAGGCTATTAAGAGGCTCAAATGCTTTATTTCTCACCTAAAATTATGATAATTGGTAAGAAAACAAAGCTTTTGATTCATTAGGAACAGGTTAAGTCACAAAGTTTTGAATGGTTGTGTTATTGTTCAAGCCCACAAAAATTGGCTTGCATTGAAACAAACAGTATCCGACGTATCTGAAGAACACATCGGAGTCACATGGTTCTACTTAACGGAGTGAAACAATCATAACCATACCTTCCAAAATTCTTTTGATTATATAATAGATATAAACATGGTGAATTGGTGTTTACGTGGACAAAACTGTATTATATATACATACATGTACATGTATCTCTGCCTCGAGATGATTCCATTATATTTGTTTAATGTGACGATTGTATGTATGAATTTACAGTGCCTTACACATAACACCGATGAAGCCATGAAGCAAATTGTAGATATGTATTCTACTTGTGAAAATGAAATAAAAAAAACCTGATAAGCGCATGCATGCCAAGTTAAAAACCTTTAGCACACTTGGTACTGTGTCCTAGACAATGAAAACAAAGTCAATAGGGGTTCTCATAGATGCGATCCAATCAATCTGTAAGCGATCCATAAAATACATGTGTATCTTGAACACCAATTTGTGATTCCAAAGTGATCAACAGTGTAGACCTTTGAACTTCAACCTTGAACGGCCTTGAAATGGTCATCAAGTTTCATTTCAATCTGATCAACGGTTTTTGAGAAATAACGTGTTATAGTTTAACCAATCAAACTCTTTTGCCGCCATATTTGATGCCCGATAAAAAAGAAAAATATAGCCAAAATTACAAAACCGAAGGACATTAGATAAATGGATCTGAAGAAATCATTTTACAAATTAATGAATTAATGTTCCTCGCCTTATCTGGTACATGACATCTCTATGACTTACGAAATGGACTGATGAAAGGACAGGCCGATTCCATTATTACCACACAATCCATTCAACAAACTTGTTGCAGGTGGTATAAGAAAAACATAAAACATAAATCGGCTGTTGATACCGTTGGGGTACTGTAACATAAACAACAGTGTTTAGGATTGATTTATCTACAATATGTACTTTCGGGAATCCAAATAATGACAAAACTATATTCATCAATTAATTGCTTATGATTAGATTATAGACTGTGAAAAACAGGGTCTTTTTATGATAAATTATCGAGGAATGTGTGTCATTCATGTATGTTCATGCGCTTTTTCAACGTAAAACATGGAACCGTGGTTGTCGTTATTATATGTGCGACACAATATCTAATGTTGATTACATCAATGTAGAACATGGAACCGGAGTATTTTTTTTAAAGAAAAAACAAGTGATGTGCATCGTTATATTCTGAGCTCGCTTCCCGACGTTCAGTATCGAACCAGGATCGTTCTGCTGAATTCAAAGCAAATGGAGCCATACCATTACATGATTAAATAAGGAACATGATCAACTTAATGAGGGATGGCGTCATGGTATTCTGTTGCCCTTTCCCCACCTTTTACATGTTACATGTTTATGCCAATATTGAGTTACATAGATTCCAACTATCAACCGGCTATAATCTCACTGGCCATTACCAGGAATGTTTAGTAGCTGAAGGGTTATGTTATGTTAGTTATGTCGTCGGATTAATTTTGAAAGTATGTATGTATTCATCACTCAGTTCTTAGCAAATGTATATACGAGGGCTGATTGATAAGTTGTGAAGAAGAAGTTAATCAGGGATGTCCTTTACCAGCTCTACTATTCCCTGATTATTTAAGGCTGTGTACCTGAAGACCGGTGTCATATAGTTGGTTTAAGTCGAAGAGGTAACTCTCTAAAATAAACAAGGCAAGTGACTTTTGCAAAAGTGGACAAAGTCGTCTGAAAGATCAGTGATTCAATATTTGCATAAGAAATGTCTAGCACCTAAGGATATCCATACTGATATTGATATGGTAGCTACAGTGAAAAGGTGGGTGGCGAAAATTAAGTTTGTCCTGTAAGAGTTGTCACTATTGTAGCTCCAGTTATGGTCAATTAAGTCCACGGTATTGTTATGGCTGACAGGCAAGTTAGCGACAAATATATAGTACCCAGTACAATTGGGATTTCATAGTACTTTCCATTCTTACTGAAGATCTTGCAATACGAAAGCTCTCATCCAGGTGGGTACCAATACCTCTAATAATTGATCAGAAGCACAACAGGTGGACTTTTTCCCGTGCTAATCTGAACCTTTAAGAGGTAAATTCTGCAAACATTCTGCAAACATTCTGCAAAGATTTTCCGTATAGATGACACGCACGTCCATCAATCCACTCCAGACTATAAACAACATTCTAAACAATGAAAGTATCCTGCTTCCTCTCTTGCAAAGAAGGCAAAGACTGTTCCACCAGCTGGAACGGTTATGGCCTCGGTTTTCTAGAAATACTATTTGAAGGTTATTTGCAAAAGGGGCAATCAATGACACATAATATGCATGACTTCTTAGACAGTTAAGAGAAAAGATTTTACTTAAGTCCCACGGAAAACTTAGTAAAGATGTGTTGTTCCGCTAGGGCAATGACCCTGTTAAAATTCATGACTACCATTAACGATTGTGGCTTGGAATTGATTGAGCATCCGCCTTATTTGCCTGCACTCGCTTAATCAATTTTTAATATATTTCCAAAATTGAAAAAAAAGTCATTTCCTGTACCCACTTTCGGTCAGATGATGACGTCATACATGAAATGGAGGATTTTCTGAACGATAAAGAAAAGGACTTCTATACAAGTGGCATTTAAGTCCTTAACCATCACTGGCAAATGTTGAAATATAATTAATTACGCGGCTCACAACTTATCAATCAACCCTTGTATCTGTAGTTATAGAGTGGGTATTTCAACTCTTTCACGCTTCGATCCCCGCATGATGTCACGAGAGGTAAGTTATGCCCAAGGGAAATTCTACGTATGTATTCGTCCCTCAATTCCATCCAAATGTATCTGTAGTTGTATAGTTGGTATTTCAACTCTTTCCACGTTGAGACCCATAGGCGAATACTCCAGAGATCAGTGAATGATAGGGTAAGGATCTTATATGTGTCCGCGCTTCGATTCCCGAGCTAAGACGGTTATATACATTGTATGTATTTCTCTCTCCATTCCAAACAAAGCTATATGTGGTTATATTGCAGAAATTGCAATTCTTCCCAAGCTTTAACACCCGTACCCTAGAAAAATTTACATATAGTTATAAGGTTTTTCATGCTTTGGCCCTTCCCATCAGCCCCTGGGGTAAGTCATGGTAAATATGTACATCTTATTGAAATTTCAGCTGATACTTATAAATAATCTAAACAAGAAACAACTTTTTCTGAGAGGAAATAAACCATTAATGTTTAAAAATGTAATTTTGCTAGATTAATAAATCTGTGTGAGATCCTGGGTCATGATACAATTTTTATAAGCACGGTAAGACACTTCCATCCATGAATAGTATTTGGTTCTACATTATCTTAGCATTGGGAAAAAAAGTTTTGAAATTTCAGTCTAATTGACCCATTTTTGTCCCAGGCAAACAACCACGGGGGTCGGACGAGGTCAATATGTGCATCTAATTAAACTGCCATCTCTGCCTAATAAAATAATTGTAACCAGATTTTAACTATTTCCAATAGAATAAAAACAAATAATGTTTATATATGATATAATATATATATAAAATATGATATGGGTCTTGAAATTTACTAATTTGGTTAAGCATATACAGGTCTTCATTCATGAAGAGCACTTGAATCTATCATACCTGGGATTTGAGGATAAGATTTGTGAAATTTAAATCTATTTGATCCATTTTTGACCCCGCACAATAGACACTAGTGGTCAGCAGCCGACGTCAGTATGTGCATCTCATTAAACTAATAATTCTAACAAGGTTTGAAATATTTCTGATAGAAAATAAACAAATAATGTTCAAAAAAGTTTTTTTTTTTCAATATAAACTTTAGTAAACTTTTCCCTCTCCCTAGGGGCAAATGCGATATCCTGCGGTCATGAAATTTTACAATTTTTGTTTAAGCATTTGAAGGCTTTTCCTCCATCCATTAAGAGTACTTGATTCTAACATACCTGGGATTTGAGGAGAAAATGTTGGAAGTGTTCATCAATTTAACCCCTTTTGGACCTTGGGGTTGGGGACCATATGCTTTACATCTTAAATGTTCCTTTAGCGATGGACGGTTTTTGTAAAATTTTATTAAAATAAGTTCAGTAGTTTTCCAGAATAAGTAATAGCCTAAATTAGATGTCTGCTACTTTGTTTTTGTAACAACCATTGCGGTAGAAAATGCATTCGATAATCGGCAGAAAAAAGCAACTAAAAAACAAAAATAAAAAGTAAAGAAAAGAAAAACCGAATGAAAAGAAGAACAGAAGAAAAGAACATAATTTTATTGTAAAAACTGATTCATTAATCATTTTCTGTTGTTATTTTAACGCCGTGGAGTAACTTTAGTTGTACCTCGGTCAATCATTTAGAAGCATACGCTTTGTTCCATTCCCTGGTCTATTAATCAAGAAAAAGGAGGTCTCAATTAGTTGTATTATAACGCATATGTTCATTTAAATAATGTGTATATCTATCAAACTATGCTTCAGATAATGGTACGTAAAGTTGCGTGCGCATTTGTGCCGTTCGTTAGTATATTAAACAAGATTATAAGCTACATTGTTTACTGAGTTACACCAGAGTATTACCATGACGCAAAATAAAATTAACAAAGGATAATAACTCGGGCATACGGGGTCATGGACATTGACTTTGCTACACTGCACCATGCTTTTGCATGAATAACGATATCTGTATACTTGTATTTACTAATGTCCCCAGTATCCATCTTCAAAGTTCTTCGTCAAAATATATTGTTTATTCTCCTTTTCCTCATTAGTCGTAAACCACGTCCCAAACCCGTTCTCGTTATCAGATAGCCTTGGACGCTTCACAATAACACAAGGAAATTATTTATGAAAACGCTTTAAAAACCAACAATTAAGATAATTAGGTTTTTTAAAAAATCTTTTTATCTTTTATATGGTGTGTTCCCCGAACGACTACTCCTGTAATTAACACCTAATCATCTTAACGTGTTGAGGGGCTCTCAGTGGGGAGTAGGCATAAAGTTAACATCTTACCTGTACAAACAAGTCTTATTAAAAATGACACTAGATAAGCTCAGGTGCATAAACTATATATTTTATCATAGCATAGTATTGTAACAAATGTATGTAGCACATTAAATATAATATCAAATATTTATATTGATATTGTACATGTATTGGATACAACTTGATTTAATTAAAGATATTGACAGATAGATTAAAAAAGATTTCTGTTACAATTAACCTATTCAACATATTTCAATATGACTGGAACAGTTATCCGAGATGGATGAGTTGGGATGCAGAATCTACATATGTCGTCAGGTCGATGGTTCTGTTTAGGTATCTTTCCTTCAGTGTCGATAGGCGTCGGTCAGTATTCATATATTTCTTGGGACGTGGTCGCATGGTTCCTCCGGCTGCTCGCTGGATTCTGTTGATTTCATTGGCATTTTGTATATCTTTGAACATCTGGATTGCAGAATATATATTTGGATGGGCGGGCTGTGTCATTTTCTTTATCTTGCTGTGCCATCATTCTACACTATTGGTGGTACGGGGTCCTTCGGTATGGAAATGGTTCCAAAGCTGTCGGTCTCCTTCTATCCACTGCTCTGTTACATAGTCTGTGAAGGTCTGTGTCTGCTGGGTAAGGTCTGCGTCATCTCGATCTTCTAAGGCCTGGAACCAGACGTCTTCAATGTCTTCCAATGGCACAAGTGGTAGGATTGCTGCGCGTCTCACTAAGATCTTCACTGCGTCGTTGTCTTTGTAGAGGATCTGTAGGCCTGTTGCTTGTGCTCTTCTCCATTGCTCTGTGTGTAGTGGAAGAAGCATCCCTTGGTTGTAGTATCTGGAAAGACCTCTCTAATTGAGTTGTGGACTGCAGTCTCGAAGTCGGCGAGGGCACTGGTTGGAGAAAATCTTAAGTTGAGTTCAGCCATCCGGTGATTTTATACGCCGAGCCGGAAATACAAATTTTGCCGAGGACATTTGCAAAACATATACATTCAGCAAAAGCGAAAAAAGCTACCTGAAGTCTGCAAGAATCGCGATGCCAAAAACCGCCTGATTATACTTCTGAAAGCACAAGGCAAAAAGATTATCCCAAATACTACAAAATTCCCATTAATTGCTACTTTACGTGGCGTAAATGTATAGATTTCGCAAACTTCATCCAGCAACACAGTCGGTAGTAAAACCATCAACACAAATAATAGGATATTAACTGTTAGGAAAGCTAGTAGGCGAAAATAATATCAAGAGAACAAGATGGAGAGATACACTTACTAAACATGCAATATACTTTTCATAATTTACGATTCTGATTATCTAGAGATAGAAAGCCATTTTTCTATAGTATTTAATTCTACATTTACTTTGAAAGATGATCTCCATCTGTCTTTTGAACAATCTTTGAGATTTCAAATGGTAGACACTGCTGGTGCCGTAACCTGAATTACACGTATTAAACCATTCGAATGGAGCACAGATCAGAATATATGTATATCTATTTGTTGTTCTTTTTAGAATTATAAGATAAATGCAAAGGATTAAATGTATTATGAGAAAAGTGAATCTCCCGATCTGGATTGTAGCATTTCTTTAGGTCAATTTTGGTTTTCTACAGTCGCTCCCGATGTTTCAAAATTTAGGCCTTTAGGCTCCTAGAAGGACAAAACAGCTGCAGTGTGCAGTTTAATTTATTATTGGGCTCTACTGTAACTTATCTAACTGTATATTAACAGATGATATTCACTAGTATATCTTTTGTACAATCTTCAATAATACAGGACTGTCCCCGAGGTTTGTCGTAACCTGCAGGTTACCGCTTTACTTCAATTTGAGAGTGGCAGGATATAAACATATACTTGACGTTTACGAAATTTAAAGATCTACGAGATTCGTATCTCCCCATCTAGATTTGGACTTTTCTTTTGATCAAGTTGGATCTTCTGATTCGTCTGTTAGATTTAAAAGTTAGAACCTTAGCGTCACTGACGAGTCCAAGAAGGACGAAACATATGTATGATGGAGTGTAATGCACTGTTAATCTCTACCAAATCTTCTTTAAATATTATCAAACGGTACTATTCACTTGTGCGTCTTTTGTGCAATCTTCTCCAGTAACCTCTTAACGTTAAAGACACATAGCATCAGTGACCAGACAGAAAGCGTCGAACCACAAATATATATTTCGAATTTGTGATATTTGGTGATGATTTATGAAAAATATCGTTGAATTCTACTGAAGAATTCGAGAGTGACTTTGAAATTGTTGATACCAAATTCCTACCACGATGTCAACTATGTCATTACAAAATGATGATCACAGACACTATTGTGTTAAACGTCATATAAAGCACGTAACTTTGTCTTCTATAGACACAAACATAAGTAATAAAGTATCAAAAAATAAAATAGATCAAAATTAAAGTTGGAATTCATTTTCATTATATTATGTCCTACTTCTGGACAAACTTGTGTTTCGTTTCATAAATCCTTGAAATGTGAAATGACTGGCATTTGCCAATTTGTTGCCCGATCCATCCAAAAATTCCATTTGAACAACAAGAAAACATGGGACCATATCAATTTAAACGGCAATATTAGCGAAATGAATAAAAATAAAAATTCTAATTGTGAAAGCTGTAGGGAAACAGAAACAGAAACCATTGACCATGTATTCATGAAATTTAGGAAACATAATACAGAAAGACTTACATTATTTTAAGATTCATGAAAAATACGTGTATTACCAGACTGCATCAATATCCTAGTAGAATCTAGTGATAAAGGAAGACAAACATTAACTCTGAAGATCGAATATAGAATATACAATTGTACTCTCAAATCAAGAATTCAGCTAGTCACATATCGCGAACAGTGTATAATTAGGAAATAAGGGTGATAACTCGTATAGCTAGGACAGAACCACTCTGAACACAAAAAGTTAGTTCTTAATTTTGACCTATTAAATCACGGAACATACGCCCACACACCACAACATGTATACTACAGCTAAAAAGTATTGATCTGTAGGTATACATTCTTATCAAGTAAAAGCAATACACATATGTATTCCTCGTTAGGAACGCTTCTTAGAAGTAATGATCTTATGTTTACACAAATAAATAAAACCACATAGCACATTACACGACCCGTCGGAGAGACTACATCCGGGCCGATTACTACTAATCCATCCATTAGTGATGTAAACTGAGACTCTCTGGGGATGGAGTCTCATCCTCTGTTTCCCCGCCCTAGTTACACTCAAAATAACTCTATACGACACCATACAAACAAAGAGTATGATAACAAACGACGATTTAGCTGTAACTTTTCGCTTTTTCAATACGAGGATTTATAAATGAAAAAAATGACATCAAAATAATGTAATAACAACAAACTTTATACATACCAAAATAAAAGTCGTTATGAAAACAACTAAAACAATAAATACACAGAGAAGCTGTGTGGGAAAGACAAAAAGCGAAACCAAACTTCCCCTATCCATAACAAATAACCAAAACTCGCCCATACAAACTCCATACAGTCCATCACATATATCTAAACATGACCAATCTTATTACTCTTGCTCTTTCGAGTCACTGAAGAACCTGGAAATGGACATTGAACCTGTATCTATGACAAACAGGTACAATATTGACCAAATAACAGAAATACACTTTTCATTTTACAAATAGTTAACCGTGCGTTTTAGAGGAAAAAACACAACATATCAACAGATGTATAACAATGGCAAACCCTACCTTGTTCTTATAGAGTACGGAAATAATTTTCAGTTATTTCCTTTAGAATAAAAATTCACTTATCAAATTTTACACAATCTACGACAGTTCACCAAATTGCATGTGCTTTTATAATTTAAGATATACGCGACTAAACTTTATTGAGAATACATGCCCCTATGTTATACAGCATTTTCAAACGCTTCGATGACATAATAAGATTGGTCATGCTTAGATATATGTGATGGACTGTATGGAGTTTGTATGGGCGAGTTTTGGTTATTTGTTATGGATAGGGGAAGTTTGGTTTCGCTTTTTGCCTTTCCCACACAGCTTCTCTGTGTATTTATTGTTTTAGTTGTTTTCATAACGACTTTTATTTTGGTATGTATAAAGTTTGTTGTTATTACATTATTTTGATGTCATTTTTTTTTTCATTTATAAATCCTCGTATTGAAAAAGCGAAAAGTTACAGCTAAATCGTCGTTTGTTATCATACTCTTTGTTTGTATGGTGTCGTATAGAGTTATTTTGAGTGTAACTAGGGCGGGGAAACAGAGGATGAGACTCCATCCCCAGAGAGTCTCAGTTTACATCACTAATGGATGGATTAGTAGTAATCGGCCCGGATGTAGTCTCTCCGACGGGTCGTGTTATGTGCTATGTGGTTTTATTTATTTGTGTAAACATAAGATCATTACTTATAAGAAGCATTCCTAACGAGGAATACATATGTGTATTGCTTTTACTTGATAAGAATGTATACCTACAGATCAATACTTTTTAGCTGTAGTATACATGTTGTGGTGTGTGGGCGTATGTTCCGTGATTTAATAGGTCAAAATTAAGAACTAACTTTTTGTGTTCAGAGTGGTTCTGTCCTAGCTATACGAGTTATCACCCTTATTTCCTAATTATACACTGTTCGCGATATGTGACTAGCTGAATTCTTGGTTTGAGAGTACAATTGTATATTCTATATTCGATCTTCAGAGTTAATGTTTGTCTTCCTTTATCACTAGATTCTACTAGGATATTGATGCAGTCTGGTAATACACGTATTTTTCATGAATCTTAAAATAATGTAAGTCTTTCTGTATTATGTTTCCTAAATTTCATGAATACATGGTCAATGGTTTCTGTTTCTGTTTCCCTACAGCTTTCACAATTAGAATTTTTATTTTTATTCATTTCGCTAATATTGCCGTTTAAACTGATATGGTCCCATGTTTTCTTGTTGTTCAAATGGAATTTTTGGATGGATCGGGCAACAAATTGGCAAATGCCAGTCATTTCACATTTCAAGGATTTATGAAACGAAACACAAGTTTGTCCAGAAGTAGGACATAATATAATGAAAATGAATTCCAACTTTAATTTTGATCTATTTTATTTTTTGATACTTTATTACTTATGTTTGTGTCTATAGAAGACAAAGTTACGTGCTTTATATGACGTTTAACACAATAGTGCCTGTGATCATCATTTTGTAATGACATAGTTGACATCGTGGTAGGAATTTGGTATCAACAATTTCAAAGTCACTCTCGAATTCTTCAGTAGAATTCAACGATATTTTTCATAAATCATCACCAAATATCACAAATTCGAAATATATATTTGTGGTTCGACGCTTTCTGTCTGGTCACTGATGCTATGTGTCTTTAACGTTAAGAGGTTACTGGAGAAGATTGCACAAAAGACGCACAAGTGAATAGTACCGTTTGATAATATTTAAAGAAGATTTGGTAGAGATTAACAGTGCATTACACTCCATCATACATATGTTTCGTCCTTCTTGGACTCGTCAGTGACGCTAAGGTTCTAACCTTTAAATCTAACAGACGAATCAGAAGATCCAACTTGATCAAAAGAAAAGTCCAAATCTAGATGGGGAGATACGAATCTCGTAGATCTTTAAATTTCGTAAACGTCAAGTATATGTTTATATCCTGCCACTCTCAAATTGAAGTAAAGCGTAACCTGCAGGTTACGACAAACCTCGGGGACAGTCCTGTATTATTGAAGATTGTACAAAAGGTATACTAGTGAATATCATCTGTTAATATACAGTTAGATAAGTTACAGTAGATCCCAATAATAAATTAAAATGCACACTGCAGCTGTTTTGTCCTTCTAGGAGCCAAAAGGCCTAAATTTTGAAACCTCGGGAGCGACTGCAGAAAACCAAAATTGACCTAAAGAAATGCTACAATCCAGATCGGGAGATTCACTTTTCTCATAATACATTTAATCCTTTGCATTTATCTTATAATTCTAAAAAGAACAACAAATAGATATACATATATTCTGATCTGTGCTCCATTCGAATGGTTTAATACGTGTAATTCAGGTTACGGCACCAGCAGTGTCTACCATTTGAAATCTCAAAGATTGTTCAAAAGACAGATGGAGATCATCTTTCAAAGTAAATGTAGAATTAAATACTATAGAAAAATGGCTTTCTTTCTCTAGATAATCAGAATCGTAAATTATGAAAAGTATATTGCATGTTTGGTAAGTGTATCTCTCCATCTTGTTCTCTTGATATTATTTTCGCCTACTAGCTTTCCTAACAGTTAATATCCTATTATTTGTGTTGATGGTTTTACTACCGACTGTGTTGCTGGATGAAGTTTGCGAAATCTATACATTTACGCCACGTAAAGTAGCAATTAATGGGAATTTTGTAGTATTTGGGATAATCGTTTTGCCTTGTGCTTTCAGAAGTATAATCAGGCGGTTTTTGGCATCGCGATTCTTGCAGACTTCAGGTAGCTTTTTTCGCTTTTGCTGAATGTATATGTTTTGCAAATGTCCTCGGCAAAATGTGTATTTCCGGCTCGGCGTATAAAATCACCGAATCAGTTGTGAGGGGTTTCCTGCACGCGTATTATTGCACCAATAACTTAGGGTAAATGAATCGGGCAAATGATTAATATTGGCTTCGAAATTTAGGCCCTTAGCATCTCTAACGAATCCTATGAGGACAACATTCGTTACTGCCAAGGATGCAGACTTGCTACAGTTGAGAGCTATAGTAGTAAATATATTTGTATAGATGAAAATGATTGTACTGTAAGCATTACAATGGAGTACAAACATTTTGAATACTTGTGAATAGTTATATCTATGCATGTTTCACTTTATTGTCATTATAGTTGATATTAAATATTCCGATATAAATTAAACTTTACATCTAAGTGTTTGCTCGGCGGTCACCAAGGGATTCTAGTAAAAACAAACCTTAACAATAATTTGAAGAGTATACTCAAAAAGGGCCCATTAAACGTTTATTACATGAGGAAGGTATTTAAAACCACGACCCTTTTTTTCTGTTGAGATGCTTTGGTTAAGTGTGATCTGAACCTTCCTCGGATAGAGCAGAAATAATCTTACATAAATTGTGGTTTTTCGCCTCTTCGGGCCTCAGGGGCGTGACCAAATAGCGTGAATAAGGAGATCTGTATACTTGTACTTACTAATGTCCCCCTTATCCATTTATGAAGTCCTTCGTCAAAATATATTGTTTATTCTCCTTTTCCTCTTCTAATGTAAACCACATCCCAAACCCGTTCTCGCCATCGGATAACATTGGACGCTTCACAATAACACAAGGAAATGATTTATGAAAACGCTTTAAAACCCAATAATTAAGATAATTAGTTTTTTTTAAATACGGTTTCAAACAAACTGTACATGGGCCATTGCAAAAGTGTATCGTTGATGATTTCGTAAAGGTTTGCTTAATCGATTGTACATAAAACAACACACATATACGCGATTAGCAAATTTCATTTTCCCAAGTTGACCACCAAGTAAACTGTATCAAACTAGATTTGCTAGGTGCATTAAAGCTGGGAGTCACCTGAGGAGATTCGATTTCAAAATATAGATAAGGATGTGCATTAATCCGATGAATTTCATGATAATCAATATTGGAAAACTAATATAACATTTATTGCATGTGGATATTCTGATATGTGATACTGAACTTTTACAATACACAGTCATTGGGCAATATACCTTATCATCAGACAGTTTACCTCATCATCAGACAGTAAATCTTATCAACAGACAGTTTACCTTATCATCAGAAAGTTTACCTTATCATCAGACACTATACCTTATCATCTGACAGGTTACCTTATCATCAGACAGCATCCCTTATCATCAGACACTATATCTTATCATCAGACAGGTTACCTTATCAGAAAGTTTACCCCATTATCAGACAGCATCCTTTATCATCAAACAGTTTACCTTATCATCAGACAGTTTACCTTATCATACGACAGTATTCCTTACCATCAGAAACTGCAACTTATCACCAGTCAGTATCCATTATGAGGCAGCGTTATCTAGGATAGCAAATTTACAATATTGAAATCGAAATAATCACGACTATCTTTCACTTTGAGAAAAAAATCCTGGCTGTGTTTTTGTTTGGAAATCGATATTAGCTGCAAATGTGCAATGTTCTATCGTGTCAATGATTTCGAATTATGATTCGTTTTATAGAAGGAATGATCTATAAAAGTCCGTGATTTCAAATATATTGATAAATCTTTCAGTAAAAGTGAAGAATTGACAGGTCTTTGTGAACAGTTTTGATGAGCTCTTTGATTAAATTAGTCTCGTATAACAATAAAAACAAGTAATCCAAGAAATCGACACCGTTCGTTCCCACAATTCGTCAGAGAGATTTCTAGATATACGATATAATTTGTCCCCATACGGTTATCAACTTCTTTACATATTCTCCAAACGATAAACAAGATACACTGACTGTCATACAAAGACAATATACATAATCTCTAGACATTTTACATAATACCCGATACAATGTACATTATCCCCAGATAGTTTACATAAGAGACGAAGAAGACCTCGGATAGTTTACATAATAACCAGACAAATACTTTGTCCCCGGACAATTCACATAGTCTACGGAAGAATACATTTTCCCTCGGCCAGTTCACATCATATCCCAAATAGGTTACTTTATTCTCAGACATTTAACATGATCCCCAACCCGAATATCGACAGTATACATTATACATTAAAACATAAAACCTGATATATGATATTGGTTACACTCAAGCGGTATTGTTTATCTCTAAATATATAATAATTAATTATCCTAACACAGTATACGTTATTCTAAACATATATGAAAGTATTTAAAATGTTTATTTCATACCAAATATCCAAACTGAACATACACGTATTATGGAGTTTCATATACGAGATGATTTCATAAAGTAACTTGATATTGATCAAATCGCCTATTACTGCAGTATTGTTAATTTTCTGATTTCCAATATTTTAACAGGGCGTTGTAAATCGCATTAAAATGGATGAATTAGAGAAGGACAAGGATCCCTTATCAACTACTAAACGTACCAGCTCCCTGACGGAAACGAAACCAGCGGAAACTTCGGTATGTGTATATGTTAAACAAATTATATACGTAATCAATTGTCAAATGAAAAGTGCGTCCTCTCACTTTTGTATTAGCCAGGCTATTAAGAGGCTCAAATGCTTTATTTCTCACCTAGAATTATGAATCTTAAGGTCATTGACATCTTAAACTAAAGCACACCCGATTAAATGGAACATAGTTCATCTGAGATATCTTTCTGGAAAAGCTTTTGCTGCTGGATATATCACTATGGTACATCATATGTATATCTAAATGAGTACAAAGTTACATGGCATGAATTGGTAACTAATCAAATTGATAAATGAGATGCTTTGAATGTAAAAGGTGAATGGAAAGGTCAGGTAAGGTTTCTGGTAAAATAGTCATTGATGCTAATGATTTAGGTATACTTTTTGACTGTAAACCTTTCAGCTACGTTAGGCTAAGGTAAAACACATATATTAATATAGCTACAGATTGAAAGGAAAATGGTAAGAAAACAAAGCTTTTGATTCATTAAGAACAGGTTAAGTCACAAAGTTTTGAATGGTTGTGTTATTGTTTAAGCCCACAAAAATTGGCTTGCATTGAAACAAACAGTATCCGACGAATCTGAAGAAAACATCGGGTTCTACTTAACGGAATGAAAAAATCATAACCATACCTTCCAAAATTCTTTTGATTATATAATAAAAATAAACATGGTGAATTGGTGGTTACATGGACAAAACTGTATTAAATATACATACATGTACATGTATCTCTGCCTCGAGATGATTATATTTGTTTAATATGACATGTATGAATTTACAGTGCCTTACACATAACACCGATGAAGCCATGAAGCAAATTGTAGATATGCATTCTACTTATGAAAATGAAATAAAAAAACCTGATAAGCGCCTGCATGCCAAGTTAAAAACCTTTGGCACACTTGGTACTGTGTCCTAGACAATGAAAACAAAGTCAATAGGGGTTCTCATAGATACGATCCATACAAATACATGTGTATCTTGAACACCAATTTGTGATTCCAAAGTGATCAACAGTGTAGACCTTTGAACTTCAACCTTGAACGGCCTTGAAATGGTCATCAAGTTTCATTTCAATCTGATCAACGGTTTTTGAGATATAACATGTTATAGTTTAACCAATCAAACTCTTTTGCCGCCATATTTGATGCCCGATAAATATAGCCAAAATCACAAAACCGAAGGACATTAGATAAATGGATCTGAAGAAATCATTTTACAAATCAATGAATTAATGTTACTCGCCTTATCTGGTACATGACATCTCTATGACTTACGGAATGGACTGATGAAAGGACAGGCCGATTCCATTATTACCACACAATCCACTCAACAGACTTGTTGCAGGTGGTATAAGAAAAACATAAAACATAAATCGGCTAAACATAAGTGCCTAAATCACATCAGTGAAGTAGTTAGTGAAACTGTCTTCAAAACATATATTGTTTAAAGCTTCTATGTTGATGTTCTATTAACAATTCCGACTTTGTAATGTATCTATCTAGATAATTATGACCGATCACATAAACAAGTGTTTAGGATTGATTTATCTACAATATGTACATTCGGGAATCCAAATAATGACAAAACTATATTCATCAATTAATTGCGTATGATTAGATTATAGACTGTCAAAAACAGGGTCTTTTTATGATAAATTATCGAGGATTGTGTGTCATTCATGTATGTTCATGCGCTTTTTCAACGTAAAACATGGAACCGTGGTTGTCTTTATTATATGTGCGACACAATATCTAATGTTGATTACATCAATGTAGAACATGGAACCGGAGTATTTTTTTTTAAAGAAAAAACAAGTAATGTGCATCGTTATATTCTGAGCTCGCTTCCCGACGTTCAGTATCGAACCAGGATCGTTCTGCTGAATTCAAAGCAAATGGAGCCATACCATTACATGATTAAATAAGGAACATGATCAACTTAATGAGGGATGGCGTCATGGTATTCTGTTGCCCTTTCCCCACCTTTTACATGTTACATGTTTATGCCAATATTGAGTTACATAGATTCCAACTATCAACCGGCTATAATCTCACTGGCCATTACCAGGAATGTTTAGTAGCTGAAGGGTTATGTTATGTTAGTTATGTCGTTGGATAAATTTTAAAAGTATGTATGTATTCATCCCTCAGTTCTTAGCAAATGTATATACGAGGGCTGATTGATAAGTTGTGAAGAAGAAGTTAATCAGGGATGTCCTTTGCCAGCTCTACTATTCCCTGATTATTTAAGGCTGTGTACCTGAAGACCGGTGTCATATAGTTGGTTTATGTCGAAGAGGTAACTCTCTAAAATAAACAAGGCAAGTGACTTTTGCAAAAGTGGACAAACTCGTCTGAAAGAGCAGTGATTCAATATTTGCATAAGAAATGTCTAGCACCTAAGGATATCCATACTGATGTTGATATGGTAGCTACAGTGAAAAGGTGGGTGGCGAAATTAAGTTTGTCCTGTAAGAGTTGTCACTATTGTAGCTCCAGTTATGGTCAATTAAGTCCACGGTATTGTTATGGCTGACAGGCAAGTTAGCGACAAATATATAGTACCCAGTACAATTGGGATTTCACAGTACATTCCATTCTTACTGAAGCTCTTGCAATACGACCTCTAATAATTGATCAGAAGCACAACAGGTGGACTTTTCCCCGTGCTAATCTGAACCTTTTAGAGGTAAATTCTACAAACATTCTGCAAAGATTTTCCGTATAGATGACACGCACGTCCATCAATCCACTCCAGACTATAAACAACATTCAAAACAATGAAAGTGTCCTGCTTCCTCTCTTGCAAAGAAGGCAAAGACTGTTCCACCAGCTGGAACGGTTATGGCCTCGGTTTTCTAGAAATACTATATATTGAAGGTTATTTGCAAAAGGGGCAATCAATGACACATAATTTAGACAGTTAAGAGAAAAGATTTTACTCAAGTCCCACGGAAAACTTAGTAAAGATGTGTTGTTCCGCCAGGGCAATGACCCTGTTAAAATTCATGACTACCATTAACGATTGTGGCTTGGAATTGATTGAGCATCCGCCTTATTTGCCTGCACTCGCTTAGTCAATTTTTAATATATTTCCAAAATTGAAAAAAGTCATTTCCTGTACCCACTTTCGGTCAGATGATGACGTCATACATGAAATGGAGGATTTTCTGAACGATAAAGAAAAGGACTTCTTTACAAGTGGCATTTAGGTCCTTAACCATCACTGGCAAATGTTGAAATATAATTAATTACGCGGCTCACAACTTATCAATCAACCCTTGTATCTGTAGTTATAGAGTGGGTATTTCAACTCTTTCACGCTTCGATCCCCGCATGATGTCACGAGAGGTAAGTTATGCCCCAGGGAAATTCTACGCATGTATTCGTCCTTCAATTCCAACCAAATGTATCTGTAGTTGTATAGTTGGTATTTCAACTCTTTCCACGTTGAGACCCATAGGCGAAGACTCCAGAGATCAGTGAATGATAGGGTAAGGATCTTATATGTGTCCACGCTTCGATTCCCGAGCTAAGACGGTTATATACATTGTATGTATTTCTCTCTCCATTCCAAACAAAGCTATATGTGGTTATATTGCAGAAATTGCAATTCTTCCCAAGTTTTTCATGCTTTGGCCCTCGGACTTGGACTCCAAGAGTTGATTTCCGAGTTCAGATCTTAGAGAGGAACCCTGAATCAATCTGACCACATCCCCATTTTATCGCTTCATTACTTTCGATATAATTTTATGTATAAATAAACCCTTGCAGTTCGAATAATAAAAATAGTACTCTAGCAAAATACGTTCTGCACGAAATCTAAATGATATCAATTCAGGAGTCTCCTGCTAAATTGTTCTTTTGTTACTTTTCTTGTACAGGATTTATAAAATTTGTGTTTGAATTAAAGACTTGTCGGTATTTTGTTCGTTGTTTAAAAATCGTCATAAAAGCCTGGATAAACGTTTGTATCGATAACTGTTCTTGTTGAAAATCTATTTTTTCTGATATTCCTGAGAAGTTAAGTAATCAAATATCAACTAGGAGTGTCCGTATCTTAATCAATTTCAAAAGCGGATAGTGATCAAGAAGTCTAATTACTGACATTGTACATTATATCGCAGAAATATCCGGATAGTGGACCACACAAAGGTGTCTTGAAAGAAACCAAAATATCAAGCGTAAGTAAAATTTTATTACAAAATACTCTCCTCTGTGTTTTATTGTTTAGATTGCTACAAGGAGAAATATTATCGTAATTGTAATGAGAAATTGAGGATATTTAATAGTATGTTCAATAATATCATAGATATTACACTAGTGCTTCTAATACGTTATTATCTTTCACCAGAGCGAAGCACGAGTGAAAGATTTAAGCTTTAAACATTTTCCTCAGGTTGATAACTTCAATAGAATAGACATTCTTATGACACAATCAGTAGGAGATTAGAGTGTGACGTTTCGATTACTACACGGTTACCTTCATCAGACAAATGACCAGTATGGAGCGTTCTAGCACTGACGTACGTAGCGTACGAGATGGCACGAGTGAAAGACACTAAAGAATTTAGACACACGGATTAAATATATTTTTTATTACTGGAGTCACTATCAAATAACATTTTAACAAAGCTAAATTACTGACATATTTAGAACAGATGTAAAGAGAAAAACAGACAAGGCTTTTCGCGGTCACTGCTAACTCATTATAACTTCGCAGCACGAGACAAATTGTAATCCATTTAAAATAAAAATCATTAAAGATATGTTCACACAAAAAAATTCAATGTAACAATTGTTACTTATTCATGTCACTAACAGACAAAATTTCCTGTAAAACGTTTAGAGAGTTTGATCTTTGATAAGTTACTACTCCGCTGAAAATATGGCGGCTAGCTACAGTTGTCGCTGTTGATGACTCGAGTCATCCTAAAATGTCTAACGTGTTAGCTCCGCATTCACGACGTTTGGTCGAGGTTGGATTTGCTCTCAGATAAGATAATTTGTGTTGCATTATTTGCTGACTTTCATGGAAACGAAAGTTTATCGTGAAATTGTATGTCGTGCTATTAGTAAACAACGACTTCAGGTTATTAGTTTTGTGCTTTTCTTGTACCGGGCTTTGTAATTTGTCAATTTTATAAAATGGCGTGTGTTCTCTCTTTTAATTGATGTAAATCTTCAACAGTATCACTAGCGAAAAATAACAAAAGGTGTTATGAAAAATGAAAAATATTCCTCTTTAAGTCACTGGCAACTAGCAGCTATAATTATGTGATTGAGATATAAAAATTTTGCCTATTGTATACAGGCATGTATATGGTAGAAATTCTTTTATAAAAGCCAAACTCCACGCCTTGTCGTGTCATATATGGTCTCTTCTATCTGTCTGTATGTCTTGGGTAGATTTCAACTAAATTTTGCAAGAATAATCACCTCAAATCACTTATATCTAATTCATGAATTCCGACCTGGTGGACCACTTTCCCGGAATTTTAGTACCCAAAGACAAACATTTCAGTTTGTTTCTTGATCTTCGGAAAACTTGCTATTTGGGTGAATATTGCAAACAATGAATCACAGATACCACCTTTTTTCAAAATAAGAAAACTATCCTCGTAAATTTCTCTTCGCAAACATGAAATCTGAAAAATTAGAATACTAGAAAATAGATTTCATTGTTTTGGTTGCAATGCCTTTTTAAACTCCGATAGTCAAATGAAAGCTAAGCATTTTCAAATTCTTTTCTTCTTCATATCAAGTTTCATACCCTGAAATTTTAATGAACGACAATTTTATTTAAAAAAGGCTGCCGTATATATTACAGAGAACATTTGTTAATAAGAATATGTACAGAATTTTGTCCTGTTACAATATTCCGACGCTTGTACCCGAAAACGTAGCGAGGAAACATAGTGCAAACTATTTTCTGAAAATAAATCTTTCAATAAAAGTATCAAGGATTTTTTAACGGATTTTTGTCCATTTCGCAGAGAGATACATCCTTAACATGCATACATGTTACCCGGACCAACCAAACCAAGATATCAGTGAACCAAATAATAGGGCAACGTGACGTAATATTCATTTACCAAATTTATCTTAAAGTGCTAGTGTATCGTTCTACAATATGTAAATAAGAAAGACGTTATCATCTAAATAATAAAATGTCGAAAACCGCGTGAAAATTGATCCACTACGATCGATGATATGGCCTGTCAATCATTCCATTTTGCACCTGCCCGGGAAATTTTAATCAGAGCTGGCGGATATGTGTGTAGTGTAGTGCACATGAAATCGTGACGTCACAAGTTGAACACGTTCAACAATGATGCCTACAGCGATAGTGGAAGCGATGGGCCAGAAGACTCTTAATCGGATTGCGACCTTCACATGGGATATTTTTCTTCTGATTTTGAAGTGGAGGATTCTGAAGGTATTCGACCTTATCGTTTTGAGTCGGAGCTAGGAGGTGACAACGACGAAGAAAGTGGCAATCCGACATCGGCAGTCGAGGACCGCTTGAGCTCAACCGAATGGTAGGTAAACATAATGATACTTGAAACCCACGGCCTTTACGGCCGAAGTGTGTTTTTTTTTTTAGACTTAAAATTTTCCTGAAACGGAACCTTCAACTTCGCTTTTATGTATGTTACAGCATAAATTAACCAGGCAACCTACAGAACAAAAGAACTATATTGCTAGGCGAGTTATCTAGAACTTTGTCGGCTTGTCCCATAAAGGATATGCGATGTTATAAACCTAACATCTACACTGAATATGTATTTTTCCATCTATAAATGATCATTTGCATGGTGTTATATTTCCTTAGATGTGCATTTTCTTTGAAATTATGCAAGTGTCACGAAACAATTCGGCTGTGGTATTAGTACATGAACTAAACATTATGTCAATAATCCTTCACAAAATCAACTTTATTTCATATAAATATACCTGTTGAAAAAATGGCCTTTGACCGATGCGATGAACACATGAAATAACACATAGAATATCTAATAGAAAATAAGGACAACCCAAAAAATCAGTATTTCTAGGAATTTATTTGGTTTTAGACTAGAACTTTTCTGTAACAAATATAACTTTTCAATAACAAATATAAATTTCAATAATAAATAAAACTTTCAATAACAAATGTAATTATCAATAACCATCTCTAACAATGCTTATGCATTATACATAATTTAGGATCACTATTTTACAGGTGAACAGGTGAAATCTGTCAAGACATGCTGACAGTCACTGAATGTATTTATTGCAATGAAACTGCATAAATCCAACACATCAAGGATGAGTTTCCACAGCACCCTGGATTTGCTTCCGTTTGCCTAGATGTGTACGTGTTGCTTACAGCATATCAAGCCTTTAGACAGTAATATAATAGCAACATACCAGAGTCAGCGTAAGTAACAGCTATCCAATATCACATATCATTTACCAAGTTCAACCGGGAACCCACCTAACATAGAAGGATTATTTGTCTTGCATCAGGTGCTCAAACTACAATGTACAATCAGACCATATACTAGCTGTGTGTGTTACATGTTTGCCCCTGGTAGCAGGAGGGTACATCAAATATAATGTGAAATATCATACAGAGATTTATGATTATCATGACTTTTTGTAAAATATCTGTAATGGCCTTGTGATAAACATATATAATTGTACAAGACTGGCAAGGCCATGCATACTCTCAAACAATGCTGTTTAGTGTTTATTGGGCAGAGTGAAAAAAAGTGCTGAGATTGTTATAATTCACAATATAAAAAAAAGAAATGACAATGCATCTGTATTTCTTGTTTATCCTTTTACAGACAAAACCGCTACACTGCCTACCGAAAACTTGTCCGATGCTGCTGGGGTTTTCTGGGGCTGTACGACAGACTTCCCGTCTGGTGATGGTGATGAATTGAGGGGCTTCAATAATGGAGACTGAATGTTAATGTAAATTAAGATATTATGAATGTCAGACTAGTTTTAAGCAAAATGTGACTGAACTGATGACACAGCTTCTTCTTTTGAAGACCGTTCAAAGTTGCTGCATTATGCTGGAGGTGCATCCATCAAACCATCTTGTGTTCTAGTCATTCTGGTATTTGTTGCCACGTCGATCGTTATTTGTAGCAGCTCTTGAACATAATCTGTAATTAAAAAAGGAAGACATTTCAATGGATTGTTGTCTTTAATTTATGTGTTTGGAGGTCACTGCCGGAACAGTAAGAGACCTGTACACAGGCACATGTTGAAAGGGTTGTAGAAAATATTATATTTAAGCTAAATACAAATTCACATTTCTTTTGAGATATTTAAATTCAAATTTTTAATCCGACAGTTTCAAAAAAGTTGGATCTGGATACAATCGCATCAATGGTCATGACATGAACCATTCAGTATTTGTCAGAACAAAACAGACTGAGTGACATATTTTATGCAATAGGTTTTGTTATTATATTTTCCTTATATATTACATACATAATATTAAAGTCAACGTAGAATTGAAATGTAAAACCTAAGCTTATCTCAAGTTATCTGTCAATCAAAGCAAACCCCCCCCTTAAAAAGAAGGACAAAAAAAAAAAAAAAAAAAAAGAAAAAAAAATGTTTGTACTCTTTAAATATACAAGATTTGAAAATTAAATAACTGGTCTTCACACAAACAATACTATCAACATTGAATCAAACTATGCCTGTGTCAATTCGTCCAAACGTACCCTTCTGTTATGACGTTTCATAATGGCGGATCTGGACTTTTTTGGTTTTGGTGTTGATACAAACAGTTGGGACGCAAGTTGGGATACAGCATCCAAGGGCTCGGTCTGAAGTGCCGTCTGTATGGTATGGATAGCTTCGGCATTTAGAACCCTTACTCTTGCGCGGTGGGAGGGGGAGTTTGACCCATCGGTCGAAGAATAGCGTATTTCATAGGATATGAACCATCTTCAAAGTGTTTTTACACATAGCCGAGAACTTTGTTGGACCGTCCCACTGGTCTTTTTTCTTTCGAACAAAATTTGTCCACATCTTACATAGATCGGCATTAGTAGGGAATAACTGAAGGGCAAATCCATCGCCGTACTTGTCTTTGTTGAACACCCGTATGCCATACACCTCTTACCTACTCTTCGCCTCCTATTTTCGTTCATTACGAAACCTCGTAATCGCTAAACGTCGTGCTTGATTATCTGTTGTAACTTTTTCATAACTATATAAACCCAATTAAACACCAGATCCACTGTCAAACACGGAATATAATCGCTCGGTCGCTTCAGTTGTATGTAAATAAATATGGCTGACTAACGTACCCGCGGTATTTGTGTTCAACTTGTGACGTCACAGATTTGCGTGTACCAAAACGGGGTCAATGCTTAATCCGTGCAGGTGTGTTTTTCAAACAACGTTAAATATCTCGATAAATATTTATTTTTCAGAGTTCGTTCTTGCTGTAGCAATTTTATAATTTTAAAGGGATTTTAAATATATTAAAAAACAATAGCGTTACAATATCACTTTAAATTAACATATGAACTAGGTGAGACTATAATAAATGTATATTCAATGAAGTGTTCATAGGTTACAATAATATATATCGTTCCATAAAACAAATACGCAGCGCTTTCTATCTCCAATCACGAACCGTCCGCAACAGATTTATTGAAATACAAACTGAGGACGTTATGCAACCGAAAACGATCATATTGATTTAAACACACACAAAATGAAAGAACACTCACTTTACTCTATAGATTATACATGTTTCACACTAGTAAGCTATGCAGGTACATAATATGCACCGCACATTTGAATAATGATGTATGTGAATATGTGATAAGACCTGTCAGTACGTTAGTGATGTGAACGTGAAACATGTGATGGTAAACAAAAAATAGCATCTGTTAGAGAAGCTGTTAACCGGGATGATGTACCGTTGTAAAGCAGTGTTAGGAATGGATTTTTAAAAGTGAAATTCGATTTTGTAAAACAGATATACATATATTTATTTATTTTGAGCAACATCCATGTGTTTTTTTAATTACTTTAGGCCCGATATCAACGGAAAGATGTGTAACGTCTTATGATGTTGCCAGCGTTGAAAACTTTCTAACGCAAGACGTAAAGTTTATGATGATTTTCATTGAATTGTAACAATTTATTTTATTGTTGACAGGAAATTAAGTTTGAGTCAACGTGTTAAAATAAGATGAATAATCGAAATCAATGATTCTGATATTATCACAACTACCTGTTAATAGAGGCAATTATAATGTATACATATACCATGTAAATGAATACATGGTATATGGTATATACATCTATGGGAAACGAAGTAATAACGAGAAGTAGGGATAAGTGAATTGTCACATTTTCGAGGCAATCTGCCCCTTTATCAAGAATAAAATATTACATAAATTACATCACATACATAGAACATAAAATAGATACCAGTTTATCAACTAGAATCGAAAACAGCAGTGTAAATTTAGGTGTCTAGATATCTCAGCCGTTGACCCTAGTGATTCAAATGAAAAAAAAAACCAAAAACATAACATACTGAGATTTATATCAAACATTTTTGATATTTGAATTCAAATTAGTTTGTGTGTTTGGCCCCACACTTCATGTCAAATATTAATTGACTCATTTACAATCAACGTAAAAATCGCTTTATTGAAAGTATTGTCAATAAGGAAAGACAACATCACTATTTTGATATTCCCGTTGTCATGTCAATGGTGAATGCGGTATTTGTATTATTTGATTATTTCAAACACTATGTTAATTTGGTATAACAATTTTTGAACTAGGTGGGAGTTCTGCCAGAGGCAGTTGATAAAGGATACGCAGATATGGTCAAACAGCAATTGGAAATAGGTGCAACACATCATAGGGTGAGTTTTTTTAATACGATCTACCTGTCTACATTAATGTATTTGAGTGTATGTTGTATGTGACATTTATTATAATCATAACCTTATGAGGAATTTCAGCTGTTAGTTAGAAGCTTAGATCCCTACAATGGTGATTAATCTATTTCAGTCTTCAACCAACAAACAAAAGCATAAAAGATATCAATAAAATTAAAAACATCGTCATTCTAAAACAAATGGACCGTTTTAATTGTTAGCTACTTTCTAATATAGTGAAAAAAACACGAAAACTTCAATAATTGAGATTTTATAATTATTTCAACTGTCCGATAATACCGTTAACACTTTGATTCTACAATTAAAATTGTAGTAATCCTTAAATCATCCAATGGGGATTAATGTTAACTAATCTTCTACAAACATGTGAAAGTGTAACAAGGGAAATTCAATGAAATAACTGTATTATTTTACTGTAAAAAGCTTACTTATGAAACGTAAAAATGCAAGGTGTGGACAATTATTGTATGTTTAGAAAATTGTGGTATCTGCTCGTACAATATGAAGATAATACCGTCAATACTTATTTTCACACGTGAATTTTTAATTAACTATGCTATCAATACCACCTTTAAGACTTCTAATAACGTAACAGATAATAACATCTGATTTTCAATATCAAGATGGGGAAGTGTGTTTAGTTTTTAAAATAAAAAATCAGCTAAAAAAAACTTAAGACACTCCAACGTCAATTACTTGGACAGATACTGATAGTCGAATACAATAACGGGGAGAAATGATTAATTGCACGGTTCAAATAAGGTTAGTAATATTTTTCGATAATGGGGTCAAATTTGTTAAATCTTTGTTACAATCATGACTTTTGAATAGTAGCTTCAAAGGATGGAGCCAAGCAAATATGATGACATCGCACCATTTCAAGATCATGGGGATCAACTTTGCTAAATCATTATAACGACATTGTTTAAACACTTTGAATGTTTGAAATATAATTACTTTCTAACTATTGGAATCTATTGATAACATCATTGTTATTTCGACGTATAAACGGTGTGGCAGTCTTTGCTGAGCAAAGCAGTATTTGACTTGTCGATGGTGATGTATTTTTAAAAAAATGTGGTATTTCCGTGATAGCTTATGAGAAACTTTAAACATTTGTTTTTGTCTGATTGTCTTTTTGACCCTATAAAGGAAGATTTTATGTTTTGATAAAAGGAATATTTGCAAAATTAGGTATAATTAGACTCAACGAATTATAACTGCATTATCTTTCAAATGTTTCAGATCAATTGTATTTGATAAAACATAAATGATACAGTAACTCATCATTGGAATGTATTAGGCTGTTTTACTCTTCATTTGTATGAATGGCCAATGCCATCTTACCATGACGAACATTGAACAAAAACTAGAGTATGGTTTTAATCCAAGCCACACTTCTCATTTGATGCCAAATATTGATTTATTGATTACAGTCATCGTGAAAGATTGAAACAATTCGCTTTACTGAAAGTATTGTCGATGAGTATTTTCCTACAAACAAACAAAAGTATAAAAAAATTTTTTGCTAATTATATCACGTGGAATAATGATTAATTGCACGGTTCAAATAAGTTTAGTAATATTTGTCGATCATGCGGCCAAATTTGTTAAATCTAAATTTCCTTCCAATAACCAAAAAGCCTACAATCATGACATTTGAAAGGATGGAGCCAAACAAAGTTGATGACATCGCACCATTTCAAGATCAAGGGAATTAACTTTGCTAAATCCTTACAACGACATTGTTTAAACATACCACGCATACACTTTGAATAACTTTAGATATGATTACTTTCTAAATATTATAATCTATTGATAATATCATTGTCTTTTTTACGTATTAACGATGTGGCATTTTTGTTGGGCAAAGCAGTATTCGAATTGTCGACGGTGATGTGTTTGAAAAATGTGGTACTTCCGTGATAGCTTATTAGGAACTTTAAACATTTGTTTTGTCTGCATGCCTTCTTTACCCTTTGAAGGAAGATTGTATAATTTGATAACAATGATTCGATTATCTTTCAAATGTATCAGATAAATTGTATTTGATAAAACATAACTGATACATTTACTCATCGTTGGAAGGTATTAGAGTGTTGTACACTTCATTTGTATGAATGGCCAATGTAATCTTATCCTGTCGAACATTAAACAAAAACAAGTGTATGGTTTTAGTTCAAGTCTCACTTCTCATTTTATATGGCAAATATTTATTGATTCATTGCATTCATCGTGAAAGATTGAAACAATTTGTTTAACTGAAAGTCTTGTCGATAAGTAAAGAAATGAATACCATTTTGATGGTTCCGTTGTCATGTCAATCATGACTGCTGTATTTTTATTAAGTGCTTATTGTTTTTGTTTAGTTTGTAAAATTAGTTTTATCTATTTCCGAAACAGTCGATGTTACATCATGCAGTAGGACGTGGCCAAACAGATATAGTAAAACGTTTGTTGGAATATGGTGAAGAAACTGCTGAGGTGAGCGTCTTTGATATATGATCTACCTATCTACATTGATGTCTTTGAAACAGTGAATCTTATTATGTCATAAGTACTATGAACATATATATGAGTGTTACATCGTCTCTTCCCCAGACAAAACATGTTTGTAAATAGACATTTATTATAATTAGAACCTTATGTGGAATTGAATATTTCAGTTGTTAGTTAGAATCTTAGGTCCGTACAATGGTGACAAATCTATTTGAATTTTCTACAAGCAAACAAAAGTATACAAAAAATATAAATTTGTAGTCATCCTTAAATCATCCAGTGGTGATTAATGTTAACTTATCTTCTACAAACATGCGAAAATGCAACAAGGGGAATTCAATAAATGTGTAAGACAAACTGTATCATTTTACAGAAAAAAAAAATCTTACTTATGTAACGTAAAAATGCATAATGAGGACAATTAGTGTATGATTAGAAAATCGTAGTATCTGCTCGTGAAATATAACGATAATACCGTCAATACGTATTTTTCACGTGAACTTGTAATTAATTATGTTATCAACTCCACCTTTAAGACTTTTAATAACATAACAGATAATAATATCAGATTTTCAATATTAAGATGGTCAAATGTTTTTAATTTTTAGGATAAAAAATCAACACAAAAAACTTTAGACACTCCAGTGTCAATTACTTGGACAGATACTGATAGTCAAATACAAAACAAGATTTTTTGCTAATTATATCACGTGGAATAATGATTAATTGCACGGTTCAAATAAGTTTAATAATATTTGTCGATCATGCGGCCAAATTTGTTAAATCTAAATTTCCTTCCAATAACCAAAAAGCCTACAATCATGACATTTGAAAGGATGGAGCCAAACAAAGTTGATGACATCGCACCATTTCAAGATCAAGGGAATTAACTTTGCTAAATCCTTATAACGACATTGTTTAAACATACCACGCATATACTTTGAATAACTTTAGATATGATTACTTTCTAAATATTATAATCTATTGATAATATCATTGTCTTTTTTTACGTATTAACGATGTGGCATTTTTGTTGGGCAAAGCAGTATTCGAATTGTCGACGGTGATGTGTTTGAAAAATGTGGTACTTCCGTGATAGCTTATTAGGAACTTTAAACATTTGTTTTGTCTGCATGCCTTCTTTACCCTTTGAAGGAAGATTGTATAATTTGATAACAATGATTCGATTATCTTTCAAATGTATCAGATAAATTGTATTTGATAAAACATAACTGATACATTTACTCATCGTTGGAAGGTATTAGAGTGTTGTACACTTCATTTGTATGAATGGCCAATGTAATCTTATCCTGTCGAACATTAAACAAAAACAAGTGTATGGTTTTAGTTCAAGTCTCACTTCTCATTTTATATGGCAAATATTTATTGATTCATTGCATTCATCGTGAAAGATTGAAACAATTTGTTTAACTGAAAGTCTTGTCGATAAGTAAAGAAATGAATACCATTTTGATGGTTCCGTTGTCATGTCAATCATGACTGCTGTATTTTTATTAAGTGCTTATTGTTTTTGTTTAGTTTGTAAAATTAGTTTTATCTATTTCCGAAACAGTCGATGTTACAGCATGCAGTAGGACGTGGCCAAACAAATATAGTAAAAATTCTGTTGGAATATGGTGCAGAACCTAATTATGTGAGTGTCTTTGATATATGATCTACCTATCTACATTGATGTCTTTGAAACAGTGAATCTTATTATGTCATAAGTACTGTGAACATATATATGAGTGTTACATCGTCTCTTCCCCAGACAAAACATGTTTGTAAATAGACATTTATTATAATTAGAACCTTATGTGGAACTGAATATTTCAGCTGTTAGTTAGAATCTTAGGTCCGTACAATGGTGACAAATCTATTTGAATTTTCTACAAGCAAACAAAAGTATACAAAATATAAATTTGTAGTCATCCTTAAATTATCCAGTGGTGATTAATGTTAACTTATCTTCTACAAACATGCGAAAATGCAACAAGGGGAATTCAATAAATGTGTAAGACAAACTGTATCATTTTACAGAAAAAAAATCTTACTTATGTAACGTAAAAATGCATAATGAGGACAATTAGTGTATGATTAGAAAATCGTAGTATCTGCTCGTGAAATATAACGATAATACCGTCAATACGTATTTTTCACGTGAACTTGTAATTAATTATGTTATCAACTCCACCTTTAAGACTTTTAATAACATAACAGATAATAATATCAGATTTTCAATATTAAGATGGTCAAATGTTTTTAATTTTTAGGATAAAAAATCAACACAAAAAACTTTAGACACTCCAGTGTCAATTACTTGGACAGATACTGATAGTCAAATACAAAACAAGATTTTTTGCTAATTATATCACGTGGAATAATGATTAATTGCACGGTTCAAATAAGTTTAATAATATTTGTCGATCATGCGGCCAAATTTGTTAAATCTAAATTTCCTTCCAATAACCAAAAAGCCTACAATCATGACATTTGAAAGGATGGAGCCAAACAAAGTTGATGACATCGCACCATTAACTTTGCTAAATCCTTATAACGACATTGTTTAAACATACCACGCATACACTTTGAATAACTTTAGATATGATTACTTTCTAAATATTATAATCTATTGATAATATCATTGTCTTTTTTTACGTATTAACGATGTGGCATTTTTGTTGGGCAAAGCAGTATTCGAATTGTCGACGGTGATGTGTTTGAAAAATGTGGTACTTCCGTGATAGCTTATTAGGAACTTTAAACATTTGTTTTGTCTGCATGCCTTCTTTACCCTTTGAAGGAAGATTGTATAATTTGATAACAATGATTCGATTATCTTTCAAATGTATCAGATAAATTGTATTTGATAAAACATAACTGATACATTTACTCATCGTTGGAAGGTATTAGAGTGTTGTACACTTCATTTGTATGAATGGCCAATGTAATCTTATCCTGTCGAACATTAAACAAAAACAAGTGTATGGTTTTAGTTCAAGTCTCACTTCTCATTTTATATGGCAAATATTTATTGATTCATTGCATTCATCGTGAAAGATTGAAACAATTTGTTTAACTGAAAGTCTTGTCGATAAGTAAAGAAATGAATACCATTTTGATGGTTCCGTTGTCATGTCAATCATGACTGCTGTATTTTTATTAAGTGCTTATTGTTTTTGTTTAGTTTGTAAAATTAGTTTTATCTATTTCCGAAACAGTCGATGTTACAGCATGCAGTAGGACGTGGCCAAACAAATATAGTAAAAATTCTGTTGGAATATGGTGCAGAACCTAATTATGTGAGTGTCTTTGATATATGATCTACCTATCTACATTGATGTCTTTGAAACAGTGAATCTTATTATGTCATAAGTACTGTGAACATATATATGAGTGTTACATCGTCTCTTCCCCAGACAAAACATGTTTGTAAATAGACATTTATTATAATTAGAACCTTATGTGGAACTGAATATTTCAGCTGTTAGTTAGAATCTTAGGTCCGTACAATGGTGACAAATCTATTTGAATTTTCTACAAGCAAACAAAAGTATACAAAATATAAATTTGTAGTCATCCTTAAATCATCCAGTGGTGATTAATGTTAACTTATCTTCTACAAACATGCGAAAATGCAACAAGGGGAATTCAATAAATGTGTAAGACAAACTGTATCATTTTACAGAAAAAAAATCTTACTTATGTAACGTAAAAATGCATAATGAGGACAATTAGTGTATGATTAGAAAATCGTAGTATCTGCTCGTGAAATATAACGATAATACCGTCAATACGTATTTTTCACGTGAACTTGTAATTAATTATGTTATCAACTCCACCTTTAAGACTTTTAATAACATAACAGATAATAATATCAGATTTTCAATATTAAGATGGTCAAATGTTTTTAATTTTTAGGATAAAAAATCAACACAAAAAACTTTAGACACTCCAGTGTCAATTACTTGGACAGATACTGATAGTCAAATACAAAACAAGATTTTTTGCTAATTATATCACGTGGAATAATGATTAATTGCAAGGTTCAAATAAGTTTAATAATATTTGTCGATCATGCGGCCAAATTTGTTAAATCTAAATTTCCTTCCAATAACCAAAAAGCCTACAATCATGACATTTGAAAGGATGGAGCCAAACAAAGTTGATGACATCGCACCATTAACTTTGCTAAATCCTTATAACGACATTGTTTAAACATACCACGCATACACTTTGAATAACTTTAGATATTATTACTTTCTAAATATTATAATCTATTGATAATATCATTGTCTTTTTTTACGTATTAACGATGTGGCATTTTTGTTGGGCAAAGCAGTATTCGAATTGTCGACGGTGATGTGTTTGAAAAATGTGGTACTTCCGTGATAGCTTATTAGGAACTTTAAACATTTGTTTTGTCTGCATGCCTTCTTTACCCTTTGAAGGAAGATTGTATAATTTGATAACAATGATTCGATTATTTTTCAAATGTATCAGATAAATTGTATTTGATAAAACATAACTGATACATTTGCTCATCGTTGGAAGGTATTAGAGTGTTGTACACTTCATTTGTATGAATGGCCAATGTAATCTTATCCTGTCGAACATTAAACAAAAACAAGTGTATGGTTTTAGTTCAAGTCTCACTTCTCATTTTATATGGCAAATATTTATTGATTCATTGCATTCATCGTGAAAGATTGAAACAATTTGTTTAACTGAAAGTCTTGTCGATAAGTAAAGAAATGAATACCATTTTGATGGTTCCGTTTTCGTGTCAATCATGACTACGGCAATTTTTATTGAGTGCTTATTGTTTTTGTTTAGTTTGTAAAAAAATGTTTTATCTATTTCCGAAACAGTCGATGTTCCATCATGCATTAAGACGTGGCCAAACAGATATAGTAAAACTTTTGTTGGAAAATGGTGCGGAACCTGATGAGGTGAGCGTCTTTGATATATGATCTACCTATCTACATTGATGTCTTTGAAACAGTGAATCTTATTATGTCCTAAGTACTATGAACATATATATGAGAGAGTGTACATCGTCTCTTCGCCAGACAAAAAAATGTTTGTAAATGGAAATTTATTATAATTAGAACCTTATGAGGATTTGAATATTTCAGCTATTAGTTAGAACCTTAGATCCCTACAATGGTGATAAATCTATTTGAATTTCCTACAAACAAACAAATGTATAAAAATAATTTAAATTTGTAGTCATCGTTAAATCATCCAGTGGTGATTAATGTTAACTTAAGTGCTTATTGTTTTTGTATAGTTTGTAAAATTAGTTTTATCTATTTCCGAAACAGTGGATGGTATATGATGCAACGAAACATGACCACGAAGACATAGAAAAACTACTGTTGGAATATTGTACGGAACCTTATATGGTGAGCGTCTTACATATATGTTCTACCTATCTACATTAATGTCTTTGAAACAGTGGTTCTTATTATGTCCTAAATACTATGAGCATTATTGAGTGTTACATCGTCTTAACCCCAAACAAAAAATGTAATATGGAAATTCATTAGAATCAGAAACTTATGAGGAATTGAATTTATTAGCTGTTAGTTAGAACCTTAGATCCTTATAATGGTACTTAATCTATTTTAGTCTTCTATAAACAAATAAATGCATAAAGAATTATAAACTATATTAAAAACATCATCACTCTAAAAGATGAAGACATTTGAATTGTTAGCTGCTTTCTAATGAAGTGAAAAAAGCATGAAAACTCAAATTAGTGAAATTGTATAACTATTTCAACTGTCCGATAATACCGCTAACACTTGATTCTACAATTAAAATTGTAGTAATCCTTAAATCATCCAATGGTGATTGATGCTAACTTATCGTTTTACCGAACAAAAAACTAAGAACGCTTACTTATGTAACGTTAAAAGTCATGGCGAGGACAATTATTGTACGATTAGAAAATTGTGGTATCTGCAAGTGAAATATAACGATTATACAGTCGATGCTTATTTTTTTACGTGAACGTGGAATTAACTATGTTATCAACACCACTTTTAAGACTTTTATTAACATAACAGATGATAATATCAAATCTGTGTTTAGTTTTTAGGAATAAAATACAACACAAAAAACCTTTACCACTTCAACGAAAATTACGTCAAATAAGTTTAGTAATAGTCAAATTTGTTCAATCTTCCCCTTAACAACCAAAAGTCTACATTCATATGCTAAATTATTATAACGACATTGTTCAAACAGATTACGGATACACTTTGAATTACTTTAGATATAATTACTTTCTAACATTTGGAATCAATTGATGATATCATTGTCTTTTCGACGTCTTTTTGGAACGTCAATACAAAAATCATGATTCATTGCGAATAAACTTCTGCAAACATGTAAAAACGTTTAAAAAATAAGTCAATGGCTATTCAAATTTTCAACCTCGTACAATACATTTTTCTTGTAAAAATCACATTTTGTTGACAAGAAAATAGCAAAATGAGAAAAAAAAACTTTATCTAAACTCAAACTCAAGAAAAGTCGGAAATCAAACATGAAAAAAGAAAGATGTTAACACAGATTCTTAAAAAGAATAAAAGAAGAATAAAACCAGGTGTTCTGGGAGAGTCAGCGTCTTTTGCTTCATCGACTATACATACCATGAAAATCTTGGTCAATCTACGTAAGCAATGTCACTTTCTCAAATGAAAGATAAGATATGCAACAACGGTACAAGCATGCAAACTGAAGAGCAAGAAACACGCCGATTTTCATATAGCACAAAGAAATAAAATATGTCTCAATGAGATCACTGTAACGACCTTAAAACTTCCCATATCTTTCTTTTTTTCTTTTTATGAGTTTGCCCGTCTGTTGGTGGTATCTTGCACGAAAATCGCGACACTGGGCTTAGTTCCCTAAGTATCGAATCAACTACTGCTGAGGACTGTAAGATTGGTAAATAGTAACAACTATGATACTTATTGTCATTGTCCGCAAATACCATTAATTCCTACTTTAGCGTCCGTTTGCCTAGCTTAAGCAACCCTAAGCTGTCATTATCACCTTTGAGACTGGAAATAAATCAATCACTGACAAAAACATCAAGAAAATACCAACATGGCAACGGACTCCTGAAAAAGTACAATGAAACAAGACCAGTGGTTCCTGATGATTACGTATCTTCTGCTTCATCATTGTCATTTTCAACATTGACAATCGCACCGTCTAGCCATTGAAGACATAACCTACTGGAAACATAGTTTTAATACCAGTCGAAAATGGATCCTGTTGAGATGTGAATCCGGTGTCACCATGTTGGCTTGGATCCTTACTTATATTAACGTTATACTTATAAATATACGCCATGCGTCCAGAGGGTTCCTTCCTAGTCCCTACGGTCTGAAACCATGGGACATCCCTAGTCCTTGTGGTCTCAGACTGAGGGTCAATGGAAGGAAATTGATTATATCTCCACCATATAACTGTATATATATATATCTGTTAGTCACTGCAGGACGAACACACTCATGCCATAAGAACTGATAGCGGAGTGGTTCCAAGTCCTCTGGGTCTTTGCCCGGGGGTTTAATCGTGGAAAAAGTCGATATCTCCATCTTATAACCACATATATATTTGTTGGAAATTGAAAAATATATACACACATGACTTAAGAATTGATCCCAGGATCATCTCTAATGCAGGAGGTCTTAGCCCGGATGTCAAAGCTTGAAACTGTTGATATCCTCACAATATACCCACATACATATTTGTTGGGAATGAAGAGATAAACACACACGTGTCGTAAGAATTTATTCTAAGCCAACCATAGTCCATGAGTTTCGGGTTAAAACATCTACACAGTTGAGACTCCTTCCCTATAACTTCATATACCTTTGTTGGAAATGTAGAGCAGGATACACAAATTATTTCAGAATTGATTCTGGTTCATCCCTTGTAGCTAAGGTAACATTTCTTTGAAATGGAGAAACAAGTTTAGTCATGTCGCATGATTTTACCCGCGCACACTACAAACCTCATGGAAATAGAACGTCTGTTGCATAGACGTTCTGAGGTGATGTTGTTAATATACATGTGTAACCTACCTATTGATTTTTTTTGACAAACTGGTACTTCCGTTATAACCTTTTTGTAAACTATGTGAACATGTAAACAAATTTGTTGTCTAAAACCTCCGTTTACCTTAAAAAGGAGACATTATGTTTGGGCTCGTGAAACCGAGGAATGATAAGACTAATAAATTAATTATACATTGAATAGTTCAGTTCAGATATCAGTTGGAAACGTATTGTACTCCTGGTACAATAACCGCTGGTAAATAACATATTGGACAGATGTGTAAACCCTGATACGTTTTTCACACAAACGTATAATCAACCTATTGATGATGATTTTTGCCAAACATTGAATCTTTTTTCGAACACTTAACAACTGTCTTTGTCTAACTGATTCATCTATGCTAAAATGGAAGATATCATATGTTGCTAAAAACGTTTGAAAATAAGGGTATGTAGAATCATATCTAGATTATCCATTAAATTATTCTAAAATCTAGAAAGTCAACAGCAAAATAGAATAGAGGAAACATGCAAACGTATAAGGAATAGCTATCCTGCAAGTTAGTTTTAAAATACCAACAACAACACTGAACATACTGTCTTGTGTTACTTTTTTATATAATGAAACTGACATCAATGTTTTTCTATGCGAGTGACCAGCAACAAGATATCCTTAAATAACATGGAATTAGTATCAAGTTATGTAAGCTAAGTAACTATGCAAATAAAATTAACTTAGATTTATATAACTCCCATCTTCCAGATAGCCCTGCCTGCTTATTTGGTTTTCATGTAGGGTAGCAATAAACAGTTAATTTGCATTTTTCCTGAAATTATTTGTCATGTTTGAGATATACAGGTATAGCAGATTGGTTATGGAAAATACATCATTACATGTATATATATTTATAAACTATATAACAATTACATTAACAGTAGAGAGATGAAATTTGTGTAAAAAAAAATTTCCTCTGATTTCTGACATTTGATTGTCATGGTTACCTACTGAAAAAATGCTAAAAATGCAAAAATACTGCTAATTCCAACCCAACACTACAACTTTCTAGGAGAAATTTAATTCTAAACACCTATCTTACAATCAACAACACTGTCATGGTAACAAAGTACTTACATTTCAGCAAATTCCAACTCGGAAATTCTTCATAACATGACCACATGTGAACACTATGAAAATTTCACTTCCTGTAAAGCTAGTTTTTGGTTTGTAGACACAGATTCGAGACTGCCCAAATAGTAATCTCCAACACAAAGCTAAAATATTATCCTGAAAAAAATGAAACCCCACATTGTCCACTTTAACATGACAGGACCAATTTTAGCAAGGATTTTTTTTTTTTCATTTTTAATTAAAACCTTTATAATGGGGTAATCTAATGAGCAAAAAAATCACCCATGGCCACACCGAGAAACTGTGTACTGCTACCTAGAGTATTGTGTTCACTTTTTTCTAAATTTCTTAATTCTTGATACTAATCAAAGACAACTTCTCCTTAACTGTCTTTCTGTTTTCAGTGATTCTATTTGAACTCCCATCCAAATCTTTCTACACGGCTGTCCTAATCTTGATAAATACACCAATATATCTATTGTGAAAATACCTTAGAGATTCAATATTGATACATCGAATAATAACTTTTGTATACACGTTTCCACAAATCTTGGTATGGGTCGCCACAGATCGATGAATAATGGACACTTTATCTGTGCTGACCTACTGATCAAGTCTGAGCAACAGACTGATATTTTGGGTAGCTTTATAAATTAAACATCATGTGTAGCATAATGGTCATTTTCCATGTTTCGTTATTACTTCTTATATCATTTATCAATGTTACGCAGATATCTAGATTCATATATATGTACATTTACAACTAAGTTGATGTGTATTGTGTTTAAGTAAAGCCGGCATTATCTATAATAGACAATATCAGTGAATTTCTGAATGAACAATAAGAATCATAATGAATTTTTCAACATGTTGATATTTGGTTTACAAAATAAACTACATGAAAATACATTGATATTTGCTGTGATGATAGTATTCTTGATTTACATACTAAGATACCTTTTTTTCGAAATAGCCGGGAAGGTTATTAGAGGCACTGAGAGATGGAAATACAGATCGTGTAAAATATCTATTGGACATGGGGGAAAACCCTGATAGGGTGAGTTTTTTTAATGTATGATCTATCTGCCTAATATGCTGACTTTGGCACTCATTGGTACTTATGTCTATGGCAATGCAATCATTGACAAACGAAGTGTTTGATAATGGAATTTTACTAGAAATTAATTGAATATTTCAGATTAAGGTTAAATACGTCTCTCAATGATGATTCATATTGATTACACTTCTATAACCTTTATCTTAATTCTTTTTTTAAAGCAATTGAATAAAAGTATATTATTTGCTGTATCATAATACTGAAAAACTAAACACCTTACGATAGCATTCGTACAAATGCTTGCGTATGCAATTAAAAAGACATCATGTGCACATATTGTTGTATAATAAGGACATTATGGTCGTGTTACGAATTTGCTATTTAACTGAAACGATACCGATAGTTTGATACAAAAAAGATAGCTAATTATATACACATGGAAAACTGATCAATAACTTTTTGAATAGGTTTGGTCATTTTGAAGGTCATGGGGGTCAACATTATTACATATTAACGTCCTCTCAATAACCGAATCTCCGAGAACATTGACTTTGAATAGTAACCTAAATGAATGAAGATCTTCAAAGTTGATCAATTCTTTATATCATATTTAGGATAAAAGGGGTCAACATTGTTAAACAATTCAAATGACTCCTTATACTTAATCAAGATTCCTAGAATTTTGATGTTTCTTTTAGTTAGTTCATGAAGAACGCCCATCAATGTTTACAAAAAATTATATAACCTTGATCCATATATTCAAGGTTTCAACGGTCGAATTTTGATCATCTTCAAACGACTACTTGCAAAATTGCAATATGTCCCCCAGAGTCAAATCCTGAAGGATCATGTTTAAACCTAATCAGTTAGCCCTCGTACATGTATAATCTTGTCGAACAAAATGTGTTACAATGAGATATAAGGGTAATCGTTGCTAGATTAATCGTAAATATTCTAAATTTCAATTTGAATGTAATAGAATAAGAGTCGAATCTTGATACTTACTTTACACTTATTTGGCTGTCAGTGAATCACTAAATGCTAGTATCTGCTAGTTCAGTGCTACTCAAAAGCGGCATTAAAAATAACTGAAACTATCAAAGCCATTACTAATAGAAGATTTTAAAAATACCACAATTGCGTCATATTACTGATCACGTTAAATCTTTATAATTTAAATGATCAAGTGATTAATGATCAAGGTGGACTAAAGAGATGTTTATTTTTGTTTTAAATAGCAAAAAGTTTTGATTGAAGCTGTCCTAAAGCAAAATACTGATACAGTGAAACTTCTGTTGGAAAAGGGTGCAGACCCGACTCAGGTGAGTACTGTTGGTATTTGAACTTTCTGTGTGTAATGATGACGATCAGTAAAACATTTACATGAATAATTAAAATGATATTTGACTGCCGGGTGTCGCTCACACCAAGGCTGGTATTATTATTTAACAGTTAAAATGCAAATTGAATACAATGTAACATGCATTAGAAAAGAAATTGGAAACAAATCACAATGACGCAAAAAAATGACAATTTCAGGTTTACTTTAATCCAATGATTAAGTGTTTTCATCGTGTTACGAATATGTTATTTAACTGAAAGGATACCGATAGTTTGATACAAAACAAGATAGCTAATTATATCAACATGAAAATCTGATGAAAAAGGTTTTGAATAAGTTTGGTCATTTGAAGTTCATGGGGGTCAACGTTATTACATATTAACTTCCTCTCAATAACCAAAACTCCGAGAACATTGACTTTGAATAGAAGCCTAAATGAATGAAGATCTTCAAAGTTGATAAATTCTTTATATCATATTTAGGATAACAGGGGTCAACATTGTTAAACAATTCAAATGACTCCTTATACTTAATCAAGATTCCTAGAATTTTGATGTTTCTTTTAGTTAGTTCATGAAGAACGCCCATCAATGTTTACAAAAAATTATATAACCTTGATCCATATATTCAAGGTTTCAACGGTCGAATTTTGATCATCTTCAAACGGCTACTTGCAAAATTGCAATATGTCCCCCAGAGTCAAATCCTGAAGGATCATACTCAAAACTAATCAGTGAGCCCTCGTACATGTATAATCTTGTCGAACAAAATGTTCTACAATGAGATATAAGGGTAATCGTTGCTAGATTAATCGTAAATATTCTAAATTTCAATTTGAATGTAATAGAATAAGAGTCGAATCTTGATACTTACTTTACACTTATTTGGCTGTCAGTGAATCACTAAATGCTAGTATCTGCTAGTTCAGTGCTACTCAAAAGCGGCATTAAAAATAACTGAAACTATCAAAGCCATTACTAATAGAAGATTTTAAAAATACCACAATTGCGTCATATTACTGATCACGTTAAATCTTTATAATTTAAATGATCAAGTGATTAATGATCAAGGTGGACTAAAGAGATGTTTATTATTTTTTAAATAGCAAGGAATTTTGTATCAAGCTCTCAGAATGCCAAACAATGATATAGTGAAACTTCTGTTGGAAAAGGGTGCAGACCCGACTCAGGTGAGTACTGTTGGTATTTGAACTTTCTGTGTGTAATGATGACGATCAGTAAAACATTTACATGAATAATTAAAATGATATTTGACCGCCGGGTGTCGCTCACACCAAGGCTGGTAATATTATTTAACAGTTAAAATGCAAATTGAATATAATGTAACATGCATTAGAAAAGAAATTGGAAACAAATCACAATGACGCAAAAACATGACAATTTCAGGTTTACTTTAATCCAATGATTAATTGTTTTTTGTCGTGTTACGAATATGCTATTTAACTGAAAGGATACCGATAGTTTGATACAAAACAAGATAGCTAATTATATCAACATGAAAATCTGATCAATAACTTTTTGAATAGGTTTGGTTATTTTGAAGGTCATGGGGGTCAACGTTATTACATATTAACGTCCTCTCAATAACCAAAACTCCGAGAACATTGACTTTGAATAGAAGCCTAAATGAATGAAGATCTTCAAAGTTGATAAATTCTTTATATCATATTTAGGATAACAGGGGTCAACATTGTTAAACAATTCAAATGACTCCTTATACTTAATCAAGATTCCTAGAATTTTGATGTTTCTTTTAGTTAGTTCATGAAGAACGCCCATCAATGTTTACAAAAAATTATATAACCTTGATCCATATATTCAAGGTTTCAACGGTCGAATTTTGATCATCTTCAAACGACTACTTGCAAAATTGCAATATGTCCCCCAGAGTCAAATCCTGAAGGATCATGTTTAAACCTAATCAGTTAGCCCTCGTACATGTATAATCTTGTCGAACAAAATGTGTTACAATGAGATATAAGGGTAATCGTTGCTAGATTAATCGTAAATATTCTAAATTTCAATTTGAATGTAATAGAATAAGAGTCGAATCTTGATACTTACTTTACACTTATTTGGCTGTCAGTGAATCACTAAATGCTAGTATCTGCTAGTTCAGTGCTACTCAAAAGCGGCATTAAAAATAACTGAAACTATCAAAGCCATTACTAATAGAAGATTTTAAAAATACCACAATTGCGTCATATTACTGATCACGTTAAATCTTTATAATTTAAATGATCAAGTGATTAATGATCAAGGTGGACTAAAGAGATGTTTATTTTTTTTTAAATAGGAAGGAATTTTGCATAAAGCTGTCGTAAGGCAAAACACTGATATAGTGAAACTTCTGTTGGAAAAGGGTGCAGACCCGACTCAGGTGAGTACTGTTGGTATTTGAACTTTCTGTGTGTAATGATGACGATCAGTAAAACATTTACATGAATAATTAAAATGATATTTGACTGCCGGGTGTCGCTCACACCAAGGCTGGTATTATTATTTAACAGTTAAAATGCAAATTGAATACAATGTAACATGCATTAGAAAAGAAATTGGAAACAAATCACAATGACGCAAAAACATGACAATTTCAGGTTTACTTTAATCCAATGATTAATTGTTTTTTGTCGTGTTACGAATTTGCTATTTAACTGAAACGATACCGATAGTTTGATACAAAAAAGATAGCTAATTATATACACATGGAAAACTGATCAATAACATTTTGAATAGGTTTGGTCATTTTGAAGGTTTTGAAGGTCAGGGGCGTCAAAGTTATTACATATTAACTTCCTCTCAATAACCAAAACTCCGAGAACATTGACTTTGAATAGAAGCCTAAATGAATGAAGATCTTCAAAGTTGATAAATTCTTTATATCATATCTAGGATAACAGGGGTCAACATTGTTAAACAATTCAAATGACTCCTTATACTTAATCAAGATTCCTAGAATTTTGATGTTTCTTTTAGTTAGTTCATGAAGAACGCCCATCAATGTTTACAAAAAATTATATAACCTTGATCCATATATTCAAGGTTTCAACGGTCGAATTTTGATCATTTTCAAACGACTACTTGCAAAATTGCAATATGTCCCCCAGAGTCAAATCCTGAAGGATCATATTTAAACCCAATCAGTTAGCCCTCGTACATGTATAATCTTGTCGAACAAAATGTGTTACAATGAGATATAAGGGTAATCGTTGCTAGATTAATCGTAAATATTCTAAATTTCAATTTGAATGTAATAGAAAGAAGAGTTCGAATCTTGATACTTACTTTACACTTATTTGGCTGTCAGTGAATCACTAAATGCTAGTATCTGCTAGTTCAGTGCTACTCAAAAGCGGCATTAAAAATAACTGAAACTATCAAAGCCATTACTAATAGAAGATTTTAAAAATACCACAATTGCGTCATATTACTGATCACGTTAAATCTTTATAATTTAAATGATCAAGTGATTAATGATCAAGGTGGACTAAAGAGATGTTTATTTTTTTTAAATAGCAAGGAATTTTGCAACGAGCTGTCGTAAGGCAAAACACTGATATAGTGAAACTTCTGTTGGAAAAGGGTGCAGACCCGACTCAGGTGAGTACTGTTGGTATTTGAACTTTCTGTGTGTAATGATGACGATCAGTAAAACATTTACATGAATAATTAAAATGATATTTGACCGCCGGGTGTCGCTCACACCAAGGCTGGTATTATTATTTAACAGTTAAAATGCAAATTGAATACAATGTAACATGCATTAGAAAAGAAATTGGAAACAAATCACAATGACGCAAAAAAATGACAATTTCAGGTTTACTTTAATCCAATGATTAATTGTTTTTTGTCGTGTTACGAATATGCTATTTAACTGAAAGGATACCGATAGTTTGATACAAAACAAGATAGCTAATTATATCAACAGAAAGATCTGATAAAAAACGTTTTGAATAAGTTTGGTCATTTTGAAGTTCATGGGGGTCAACGTTTTTACATATTAACTTCCTCTCAATAACCAAAACTCCGAGAACATTGACTTTGAATAGAAGCCTAAATGAATGAAGATCTTCAAAGTTGATAAATTCTTTATATCATATCTAGGATAACAGGGGTCAACATTGTTAAACAATTCAAATGACTCCTTATACTTAATCAAGATTCCTAGAATTTTGATGTTTCTTTTAGTTAGTTCATGAAGAACGCCCATCAATGTTTACAAAAAATTATATAACCTTGATCCATATATTCAAGGTTTCAACGGTCGAATTTTGATCATCTTCAAACGACTACTTGCAAAATTGCAATATGTCCCCCAGAGTCAAATCCTGAAGGATCATATTTAAACCCAATCAGTTAGCCCTCGTACATGTATAATCTTGTCGAACAAAATGTGTTACAATGAGATATAAGGGTAATCGTTGCTAGATTAATCGTAAATATTCTAAATTTCAATTTGAATGTAATAGAATAAGAGTCGAATCTTGATACTTACTTTACACTTATTTGGCTGTCAGTGAATCACTAAATGCTAGTATCTGCTAGTTCAGTGCTACTCAAAAGCGGCATTAAAAATAACTGAAACTATCAAAGCCATTACTAATAGAAGATTTTAAAAATACCACAATTGCGTCATATTACTGATCACGTTAAATCTTTATAATTTAAATGATCAAGTGATTAATGATCAAGGTGGACTAAAGAGATGTTTATTTTTTATTAATAGCGAGGAATTTTGTTTCAAGCTGTCGTAAGGCAAAACACTGATATAGTGAAACTTCTGTTGGAAAAGGGTGCAGACCCGACTCAGGTGAGTACTGTTGGTATTTGAACTTTCTGTGTGTAATGATGACGATCAGTAAAACATTTACATGAATAATTAAAAACGATATTTGACCGCCGGGTGTCGCTCACACCAAGGCTGGTATTATTATTTAACAGTTAAAATGCAAATTGAATACAATGTAACATGCATTAGAAAAGAAATTGGAAACAAATCACAATGACGCAAAAACATGACAATTTCAGGTTTACTTTAATCCAATGATTAATTGTTTTTTGTCGTGTTACGAATATGTTATTTAACTGAAAGGATACCGATAGTTTGATACAAAACAAGATAGCTAATTATATCAACATGAAAATCTGATAAAAAACGTTTTGAATAAGTTTGGTCATTTTGAAGTTCATGGGGGTCAACGTTATTACATATTAACTTCCTCTCAATAACCAAAACTCCGAGAACATTGACTTTGAATAGAAGCCTAAATGAATGAAGATCTTCAAAGTTGATAAATTCTTTATATCATATCTAGGATAACAGGGGTCAACATTGTTAAACAATTCAAATGACTCCTTATACTTAATCAAGATTCCTAGAATTTTGATGTTTCTTTTAGTTAGTTCATGAAGAACGCCCATCAATGTTTACAAAAAATTATATAACCTTGATCCATATATTCAAGGTTTCAACGGTCGAATTTTGATCATCTTCAAACGACTACTTGCAAAATTGCAATATGTCCCCCAGAGTCAAATCCTGAAGGATCATGTTTAAACCTAATCAGTTAGCCCTCGTACATGTATAATCTTGTCGAACAAAATGTGTTACAATGAGATATAAGGGTAATCGTTGCTAGATTAATCGTAAATATTCTAAATTTCAATTTGAATGTAATAGAATAAGAGTCGAATCTTGATACTTACTTTACACTTATTTGGCTGTCAGTGAATCACTAAATGCTAGTATCTGCTAGTTCAGTGCTACTCAAAAGCGGCATTAAAAATAACTGAAACTATCAAAGCCATTACTAATAGAAGATTTTAAAAATACCACAATTGCGTCATATTACTGATCACGTTAAATCTTTATAATTTAAATGATCAAGTGATTAATGATCAAGGTGGACTAAAGAGATGTTTATTTCTTTTAAACAGGAAGGAATTTTGCATAAAGCTGTCGTAAGGCAAAACATTGATATAGTGAAACTTCTGTTGGAAAAGGGTGCAGACCCGACTCAGGTGAGTACTGTTGGTATTTGAACTTTCTGTGTGTAATGATGACGATCAGTAAAACATTTACATGAATAATTAAAATGATATTTGACCGCCGGGTGTCGCTCACACCAAGGCTGGTATTATTATTTAACAGTTAAAATGCAAATTGAATACAATGTAACATGCATTAGAAAAGAAATTGGAAACAAATCACAATGACGCAAAAAAATGACAATTTCAGGTTTACTTTAATCCAATGATTAATTGTTTTTTGTTGTGTTACGAATATGTTATTTAACTGAAAGGATACCGATAGTTTGATACAAAACAAGATAGCTAATTATATCAACAGAAAAATCTGATAAAAAACGTTTTGAATAAGTTTGGTCATTTTGAAGTTCATGGGGGTCAACGTTATTACATATTAACTTCCTCTCAATAACCAAAACTCCGAGAACATTGACTTTGAATAGAAGCCTAAATGAATGAAGATCTTCAAAGTTGATAAATTCTTTATATCATATCTAGGATAACAGGGGTCAACATTGTTAAACAATTCAAATGACTCCTTATACTTAATCAAGATTCCTAGAATTTTGATGTTTCTTTTAGTTAGTTCATGAAGAACGCCCATCAATGTTTACAAAAAATTATATAACCTTGATCCATATATTCAAGGTTTCAACGGTCGAATTTTGATCATTTTCAAACGACTACTTGCAAAATTGCAATATGTCCCCCAGAGTCAAATCCTGAAGGATCATATTTAAACCCAATCAGTTAGCCCTCGTACATGTATAATCTTGTCGAACAAAATGTGTTACAATGAGATATAAGGGTAATCGTTGCTAGATTAATCGTAAATATTCTAAATTTCAATTTGAATGTAATAGAATAAGAGTCGAATCTTGATACTTACTTTACACTTATTTGGCTGTCAGTGAATCACTAAATGCTAGTATCTGCTAGTTCAGTGCTACTCAAAAGCGGCATTAAAAATAACTGAAACTATCAAAGCCATTACTAATAGAAGATTTTAAAAATACCACAATTGCGTCATATTACTGATCACGTTAAATCTTTATAATTTAAATGATCAAGTGATTAATGATCAAGGTGGACTAAAGAGATGTTTATTTTTTTTAAATAGGAAGGAATTTTGCATAAAGCTGTCGTAGGGCAAAACACTGATATAGTGAAACTTCTGTTGGAAAAGGGTGCAGACCCGACTCAGGTGAGTACTGTTGGTATTTGAACTTTCTGTGTGTAATGATGACGATCAGTAAAACATTTACATGAATAATTAAAATGATATTTGACCGCCGGGTGTCGCTCACACCAAGGCTAGTATTATTATTTAACAGTTAAAATGCAAATTGAATACAATGTAACATGCATTAGAAAAGAAATTGGAAACAAATCACAATGACGCAAACAAATGACAATTTCAGGTTTACTTTAATCTAATGATTAAGTGTTTTTATCATGTTACGAATATGTTATTTAACTGAAAGGATACCGATAGTGTGATACAAAACAAGATAGCTAATTAATTTTTCATATACGAGGGCTGATTGATGAATTGTGAGTCTATTATTGGAGAGGTTAAGTTTGGATGTCTTATTTTAGATCTACTAATCTAAAAAGTATTAACGGCTCTATACCAGAAGACTGGTGTTATTTCGTCTCTATATGTCAAAGAGGAAGCACTCTAAAGTAAACAAGGCGAGTGGCTTTTTCCAGATGAACAAATTCGGTGAAAGAGCGGTGATTTCAAATTTACAGTAGAATGTTTCCAGTACCTACGGATCTCCATACTTATATGGTAGCAACACTATGGACTGATACCCCTTCATATAGTACAGTGAAAATGTGGGTGGCGGAATTTAAGCATAACAGGCCTGTCACTGTTGCAATCCCAGAAATAGTCAATAACCTCCATGATATTGTTATGGCTGCAGCGAATTATAGAGAGTTATATAACCAGTACAAATGGGATTTTACAGGAAAGTGTATATTCCATTCTTACGGAAGATCTTGCCATGGGGAAGCTCTCAGCTGATTGGGCACAAAGACTTCCGACAGGTGTTTAGGATCACACCTGGCTGACTTTGTCGCGTGCTAATCGGAATCTTTTAGAGGCAGATCCTACTAACCTGCATAAGTTTGTAACTATAAATGGTGGGTTCATCCTTTCACCCCGAAAACCAAACAGCAGTCTTAACAATGAAAGCACCCTGGCTGACTCCCGCTAAAGAAGACAAAGACTGATACACGAGCTGGAAAGGTTTTTGGTTCGGTTTTCTGGGATGCTAATGGTATACCGATGGTAGATATCTGCAGAAGTAACAAACAACCAATGGCACATATTACGCAACACCTCCTAGCCAGTTAAGAGAATGAATGTTTAACTCAAGCGCCGCGTAAAAGTCAGTAAAGGTGTGTTGTTACCTCAGGACATTGCCCTGTTTACAAGTCTGCCATTGCCCTGGCTGCCATTGACGATGTTGGCTTTGGATTCGTAAAGCGTTCGCATTATTCGCCTGATCTCGCTCCATCAGACTTTAATATATTTCATAATTTTAAAAGACCATTTCTAGCGAACAAATAATATTTGATCGTCAAGCGTCCCTCATATCAAAGTCTTTATTATCATTTATTATTCCAAGTATACATTGTATAATATTATTATTTTTTGTTAACAGCAATAACATTATACATCCATCATCATCATATTCATCAACACCATCACCATTCAGCACACACGGAAATTGTGTAAAACCTCAAAATAACATCAAAATGGTAACAACAAAGGAATAATTTCTAAATCTGATCAAGTGTTACGTTATGAGATATCAAAACCAATTCCAAACTTTAAAGTTTCATTGTTCTTCCGCCGTAATTAATATCTCAAACTAATAAATTCGTTACTAGTTTAAGTTACATAATACTGCTATTAAATTAACATACTAACTACCAATGATCTATATTTCGGTTTGAAGACGAATTAGATTTGTACATGACGACAATATGACATTCAAAATTAATTCACTGTAAAAGAAACTGATAGATATTGACCTACATCCTTTATGCAAAGAACATGACCATGAAACTAGCATTATGGACTTGTATTACGAAAATATTCGGATTGACAATAAGTTAACAAGCATTGTCTTCACTTAAATCTTACATTATATATACTTGTATTTATTGGTAAATATCAAGCATCAATTTTGTAGAACTGTCAACCAAAATATAATTAACGGCAAATTATATACAAAGAAGAAGAAAAGTGATCATATGAGTACCAACGAGTACAGTGTACAAATGAAAGGATATGTAACGCATACAATATGGTGAGACACAAATAAGCAGATTGCATAAAAGAAGTGGCAGCTCTCAGGGAGTCATGTGGATGAAATTGATAGGAAACTAAGATATGTTAGGCAACCGTGTTAAATATGGAGGAGATAACAAAGTGAAAGCTAAGCAAAATTGCATAATGAAATCTCGGAAGAGGGGAGAGGAACGGAAACTGCGATTGAGAAATTTATAACAGGTAGCGTTCACAGATTCTTAGAGAAGCGGCTAGACAAGTAAACAGATCGAGGAGGTAGCGATTCACGGAACAAATCGTCATCTACACCAACTTCTCCAAAGAGAAAATAAAAAATGCAACGCACGTTTGTAGAAAGTTACTGTAAAGAACACTTGAAAGATATGTTTATGTACGATATTAATACAAATTAGATGTTTGAATTATGAGCTACGAACGAATATCTTCCTATCTTGTACTCCAAATGCAATATGTTTTTCTTTTATTTTTGAGAAATAAATCTATCTGAAGCTGAAATAAATTCCGATGCTGCACCTGTAGGGACGTACATTATTAGTTTATCACACAAATATATTCATATGTATAACACCGAATGAGAGTTTCACATCTGATGTAGTCATACACTGCAAAACATCGATGGAAACGGCAAATAATGAACACAACATATTTACAAAAAAAAAAAAAAACAAAACAAAAACAAAAAAAAAAAAAAAAAAAAACAAAAAAAAAAAAAAACACGGATGAAATAAAAAAAAGATATTAAAAAAAGGCTGCAAATACGCATCATATTATACATATCAAATGTATGATATACATTAGTATTTGAAATCTGAGAAAAAAGCAATAAATGAATGTTTGCGAATAGTTTATGTTAAAATCATATCGTGTACTTCTTTGTGGATCTGAATTAAAGGGTTTAATAAATAGTGTACCCTTTTAAGGTAACATTATACAAAAACGTTATTAGGCTATGTTAAATTCATTTAAATGACACTTCTTTTTATTATAACAAAGGTTTTTTCGCATTAGAGTTGAAACAGAAAGCAGATAGGTTTGCGATACACTATAATGAAATTGACATTCCTTTTTTCTATAGGAAATCATAAACACTGCAGAAGAAAGGGGTTTCGAAGAAATTGCCGATGTTCTCAAAAGATACCAAGACCGCAAGGTAACTGTAGCCTCTCGTTTTCCAAGTTTTTTTCAAATCATGTCACAAGATCACATACTTTGATGTTGTGTATAAAAAATTGCCTATTCTCAGCTTCGTCTATTTAAATGAACATGTAATTGATTTGGATATGACTATCTAGAAACGGAAATTGACATTAGGGGACATAAAGCCACCACAGCTTCAATGTTAGATGCAACTTTTTTTTTATGATTTAGCAATTATCGGTTAGGTTAGTGATGGTTGAAGACCTTATGGTGTTGCTGTTTAAAAGTTTGTTATGTCTACACATACAATTCAAAGACTTTGTAACATTTACTAAATAGCACAGAAAAATTCCAGAAAGATTACAACAAAGACACATATTCAGTCTAGACATCATATCGACTGTATGTGTCGTCTTGAATTTATTGGGCGTGTCACATGTTTCAATAATGAAGTCGTCGGAAAAGCGTACGAGAAATGTTATCAGCGGATACTGATTGTGTTTGTTATATTTCTAGTATGCATTCTAAGAAAATCATGACAGAAATATAAGGTGACAATAACCCAAAACTTCTAAAGACATTACCAATATTCGGCACTTGACTATGTAAGATATAGGACGATAATCAAGGTGTTGCCTTGCAATCACAATGTACATTGACATGTTTACTTGATATTGCGACAAAACAAACAAGGTAACTAATATTTATTCACGTATTCTCTTGTTTCCAAGCCGTTTCAAATCATGTCATTAGATCATATACTCTGACAGTTGTGTATAAAAATATGAACGGCGATAATTATCAGTTTCGATGTTTAAATGAATTTGTAATGAGTTGGATGTGACTATCTGGAAACAGAAACTGACATCAGGGGACATAAACTCATCACAGCTTTAAGGTTTGAGGTGACTCTTTCTGATAAAGTAATTATTGGGCCAGGTTAGTGACGTTAAAGACCTAAGAGCGTCCCTGTTTTAAAATTTTGATGAAATATACGATCAACATGATTTACAAGTTATTTCTAGTCACTGCCTCTTATATATTACTTAAATCGGTAGTAGACAAAAAAATCGTTGCACCAATTGCGATATATTTCTTCATTTGTATTAGGTGTTAGAGGGCCAAGACACCGCGGCATCGACGTCAGACATTTCGGAAGAACCAGATAAGGGGAGTGATAAAGCAGGTAATATTTATCTAAAAATTATGTTGAATACATGTACATATGTTCCACATGAGGCATGAATCATTTCTGGAATCAAAAAAGATATATATATATATATATATATATACAAATAAGATCATTAAGGGAACAATCTGAATGATGTAAAATATAATGCAAAATCATGCATAGGTATATAATTGCTCGTGTTAAGTATAGCATATCTATGATTTCACTCGTCCAGTTAGGGGAAAACCCTTCTGTGTTTCGACATTGATGGCGATGTACCCTTAAGATACTGTTGTAAATTGAATAAAACAATATTTGCGACCAATTTTAAAACACAATTTGGTTATTCACTTTTCTAATTCCTGCAGTCGTTTCTGACGTAACACTCATGGCGTGTTCGAGATCAATCGCAATCATTAACGTCATTAACGATGACATTGGATGTCAGATTTCTAGTTACATCTTAGATGGATTAGAATATAAATATGCCATCATTTTAGTGAATCATATAATATTAAATGAGAAACCATTAGTTATCCCCAATTTTTCGTTTGAAAAAATAAATAGAATAATTTATGTTTATTACACTTTGTGTTCAAATTTTGTGGTATTACTGGTCAGAAGTTATATATATTTATGTATGTAGTCATCCGGAACATCATGGGATATCGAAGTCATTCTGACCTATAATTTAACCTTTGACACTGTCCATAGGAAAAGCTTGTTCTAACTATATCCCGTACCCTATTTCATGTGGAATTTCCATACCTGCAATACGAAATCATCTCGGGCAGAAGATGATTTGTATGAAGTAACACGGTCACTATTTTATTTAATGTAGAATCATCAAACGTGTTATATACATTTTGTATAAACATCTTTCTAGGTTTTGTGTATATGAACAAAATCACTGTTGCCTGTATTTCCACATTTAACCAACTCAAAGATAAATAATGAATTCAGCATATATCCGGTTCTGTTGCATATTGTATTACCATTTCATCGCAGGTAGAAATCTGTAATATGTAATATGACCTTCGACACTTATCAAGAAAACCCGTTCTCTCATTATGTCTCTTACCTTACTCTATTGCATGTAGAATGATCACATTTGATGAAGATGGAAATCTTGAGCTGTAATGATGTCTTGGAAGATGATAAGGTCACAGTGATCGCGCAAATTTTACAACTAGTCTGTCAGGTTATCCATACAATACTTGAGCTCATCACTCAATATTCCTATCAAACTCTTTTCGAAGTTGGCGCCTGATCCCTTTGAGATACCTTGTTGCCTCTAGGTACAGTAATGTATGTTCAATGTACAACTGCATTATAGAACCTTCTTGTTATTTCAGATGATGAACTGGTCCTTAAAATTGTACAGCAACAGAATATCGAGGATTTTAAAACTTTAGAAAAGAAACTACACACATCGGGAACAAAGTATATTTGTTCACATACCTTACCTCACATCGTTGCTGCATATGGATCAACAGAAATGGTAGGATGTATGAAGACTTGGGACCGAATCGAGTGGGACGAGGAATGTGAAATCTCCGAACACATATTTGGGAAAGCACTGAAAGAAGTTACCAGAGCCACAGCATTGTATTTAGCAACCTTCATGGATAGAACAGACATGGTACGCTCGCTCATTAGTTGCGCAGGAGAAGACAACATCAAATGCTGTATTCGAAACTTAGACCTTAGTAATCGAATGGAAGAAATTTTCATGTTAGAACTAGCCGAAAAGTTAAAGATGAAACATGTTGATCTCACACCCGCCGTCATTCCAGGGCATAGTAGTGATGAGGAAGGCAAACGTACATGGACGTTTATTGTGTATTCAAAACAGGTCGTTAAAGCTTCTAGTTATAAACTTGATGATCTTGCTTTGGTAAAGATTCGAAATCCATACATCTATACAAAAGAGGTGGATTGCAGTACAGTCAAGCAAAACACAATTTCGGCTGAAGATGCAAAACGGGCTGAAAAGGCTCTATCAATTCACAGGGAGATGCTCTGGAGGAACCACAGCAACTTGAATATCATCGGCGTCAGTCCGTTTATTTACCGGGAAAACGGAGACGTTATAGAAAAACCTTGCATAGCTCTTTACTGTAGTACAAAGGGCATAGTGCCACTTGGAGACCCCGTGTTCCCAAAGAAGCTAGACATTGGAGAAGGGGACTTTATTGATGTTGATGTGCACGAAGGTTTCTTCAGACGTGGAGCATACACAACAGAGCCGGCTAGTTGCTACCACCAAACACTCAAAATGGGCTGCAATATCGGGCGATCGACACCGGAGTATGATGCACAAGGGAACCCTCGTCAATTTATTGGTGGCACACATGGACCTTTTGTCAAATTCAATAACAAGATAGGGTTTCTCACTTGTGCACATGTGCTGTTTGATATTCCAGTCCAGACAATGAGTGTAGATTTCCAACACGACGGTACAAACCAAATAGAAATCGTACAGCCTTTCGTCGATTCGAGAATTCACAGCGGTTTAGCATGTGGACATGTTCAAAGAGCAATTTTCGATCCTCAAAGGAACCCAAGCATCGATGTCGGTGTTATTGAAATCACTGATTCAAATAGGATCCCATCAAGAGGGCAGTTCGCCAACGAAAAACATAGCAGCTACATAAATGCAGGTAAGTCTTACGCAAGGGGGGTGAAATACATAATTGTGAACAGAAATTAGACAAGACATTGTTTCATGCTTTGAAGGGAACATATCTAATTCTTTACGGAAACTTGTCCTTTAAAATGACCAGGATCATTTACACTGATTTCCCTTGATGACGATGTTATATTAATTAATCGTATTCAGATGACTCTGATTTTATTAACATTAATATTTATTTCCGACAACAGATACTGAATCATTATAAATATATATTGATACATTTGTCAGTGTTGAGCGAACATTAAAGGATTCATCAATAAATTTACTAAGTTAAGTATGTTGCAATGCATGGTGTTCGTTGAAAAAAATCAAATCGTTCAATTGAATCTTTCTTATGACAGTTCCTCTCAACTAGTAGCTCTAAACTATTTGACTCATAAATCAATCAAACATTTCCACCCATTGATTGTTATTTTGATGTTGCATTATAACAGGATTTGACGAACTACCCGAGTACAACAGTGGGTCTATCCAACGAGACTTAACTCATTTTGGTACTACGCACATTGTTTTCAAATTTGGCAGCGAGAGTGACATAACGAAAGGGACACTAGACGTGTGTGGGGTAGATGTAAGGCCATTGTCGATTATAATGGGCTTACCTAGATGTTCAGGTCAGGTCCAGATGAATGACCAATACCAAGTATTTGGAGCCAATCCAACAATGACGTTTTCTCAGCTTGGCGACTCGGGCTCTGCGGTGTTTATGAAAACAACTGGTACCGATCAATTGACATGTATAGGTATGGTTATCGGAAATGCGTACATGGGTGCCAACCCATTCCCAGCAACAGTTGTTACACCTATCGGTGCAATATTGGACGCTTTAGGTCAAGATTACTCCATAGCATCGTTTCCATAGAATCCAAAACCAAGGAAGGAGATTGAAATATTATTGAGGAGTCTTTTCCAAACGTTGATTCGTTTGGTCCAATATTCCAAATCAATCTGATCAAAGCCATGAGATACAGGTTTGCTTTGGGCCGCAAAATTCATATGTGGCTTCATTTCTGTAGAAACAATATTTTCAAAAAGATTTCAATACCATAGGTTCCACACATTGACCATTTTGCAACTAAGCCAATCGTTATTGGTTCTGCTTTTTTAATCGACAACAGTGTATTACGATATATGCTTATCATTGATCACGACGCAACTACTATTTTAATGATTCTTTTGAAAAAATTCTAGCATATATTTTATCTTCATTTCCGTATTTTGTGTTAATCTACATTTAGGATGGATTGACTGTACTCTATATCTTACTGTATCTGTAGTGAAAGTGACAATTATTTGTTTTAAAGTCTTTCATGTAGAAATATTGTTGTATATCTTGCATCTCTAATATGTATATGACATGTTAAACGTTTTGTTAAATTCTTTTATTTTACCCGTTTTTTCCAATGTCAATATTACTTTGAATTTGGCCACATATATTATTAGCTCACCTGGTCCGAAGGTATAAATAATGATTATTGATTCTAGACAAGCCGTAACTCGCCCGGCACTGAGAGGTTGGACTTAATGGTAAACTTTAACAAGTTCTTTAAAATCCTGTTCCCCCTACAGGAATGAAAGGATATTATCCATATATGGTCTGAAGCATCCCCGAGTTAAAGGGAATCAGTCTTGTATAAACGATAGGTTTATGCGGAAGGTGTGAGGCCTAAATAGAGAAATAGAACAATTTAAAAGAAATCTCCTTTAGGAATGGATGAATTTGCCTCAATTTGATCAAGTATTCATGTGTGAAGGAGGGGGTCGATTTTGTATTAACGGTAGATTACGTCCTCCTTGCGTGGGAAGGGCGCAGGCCTCATAGGGGAAATAACGCATCTTCTGTAGGAATATTGGAATTCTGTTCCAATTTGGTCTTGGAGAGTAGGACTTAACTATATACAAATAGTGAATCTGATTTCCTTTTGGCCACAAGGCCATAATGCAACATGGAAATTATTTCAGAAATTGTTTGTCATATTTGAAATGTTTTGTTAGATGACAGAATAGCCGAATCAGTCAGCTGAGAATGAAGGCCCCTTGGGTCTCTTGTTATAATATTAATATATTGCGGGGCTAGCGTACTTCCCCCTATCTAGAATCAGTCAGTTGAGAAATGAAGGCCCCTTGGGCCTTTTGTTATAATATTGATATATTGCGAGGCTATCGCACTTCCCTATCTAGATTTCGTCTTCCAAGTATCAAAGTTAAGACCATTAGAATCAGCTGTATGATGCAGTTGGCTCTACTGAAAAGTGAAAAACATTTTCATAACAATTGCTGTCGATCTTTTCTGTTTTTTCTTTCGTCGCTATGTCAAATTTAGGCCATTAATATCATCGAGTGGTATTATTAGGACGAAACAACTGTATGATGCAGTGCTATTCTCTATTCCATTCATCATTTTGTTTGCTTTTAAATATGTTACTTGTTGGATTTTTGTAACCTTTATGATTTTTTTTTAAATCATACCAATGATATACGATACAGCTGTTGATGAATCAACAATATTGATTGAAGTGGAAATTTTAATGTAATGTATCTATTTTTAAACTCTTTCTTCATTATCTATTATTACAGTTTGTATTTACAATTTATAATTTACCTTTTCGTACAATCACACGTATCAGTTTCACGATAAATGAAAAATTCCTTTTGATGCTATTGGTGTATGTCAGTGTTTTAATTAAACCCTTTAATTTCAGAATCCGATTAAAACGATCAAACCTTTCTAAAGTGATGTTAAGATTCTATTGGTCAGGTGTTATTATTTTTAGGTGCATTTTGAAATATCTTAGCTATAAAATGGCCACTAACAAAAACCGATTTTTGAACGTTTGTCTCCTATTCTGCTGGTACCTTTAAGCTGAAATCATGTGGGCATAATTCGAAACTGAATTGAAGAAAGGGTAGTTGCTTTTGTTCTATTACTAAAATTCAGCTTAGTTTGAATATTTCATTTATTGTTAATACCACACTTACTGTTATGTTTTCATTGATAGGATTTCAAAGTCAGATGACTGTTAAGGCCCACGGGTCTCTCGTAATTATTTTACTGTTTAAAAACCAGTTATTGATCAGGAACATGTTTTTTAGATTTGCCAACCATACTCGCTTTTTTCAAATACCTACTTTTTTATTCCATAAACAACGAAACAAACATGTTTTTATAATATTACTTACTTATTATATATCTGTGTTGTAATATTTGATGTCATTAACATGCGTTAATGTTGATATATCAATTAATTGATACTTATTATTGATTCGAATGTAAAATTTTCATATCACGTTTGAAGTAATGTTCACGGTCTAATTTTAATGATTATTTTATATTATCTGTATTTTCAATATAGTTCTGTTACCTTGGCAGAACTAAGCTGATTGGTGATAACATGAAAATGATGTTACCTGTTTATTTAATTAATAATAAGATAATATTAACATGTACAGATAATAGATTGTACCTGGACACGTTAATATACACTTTTGTCCCAGAGTTTCATTACTTTCCAGGGAAAAAGCTCCCCTCTGTTAAGTATCTTACGTACAATTGTACACCTGTAGGCAATTTATGTTGTCCCTTGCCTTTGTTACTTGTCAGATGTGGATACCCCTCTGGTACGTCACTACAGTACAACTGTTATGATACATCTGTAAGCGATTTATGTTGTCCCATGGCTTTGTTAGTTTTACAGATGTGGAGTTCCCCTGTGGTACGTCACTACAGTATAATAGTTATGATACATCTGTAAGCGATTTATGTTGTCCCATGGCTTTGTTAGTTTTTTACAGATGTGGAGTTCCCCTGTGGTACGTCACTACAGTATAATTGTTATGATACATCTGTAAGCGATTTATGTTGTCCCATGACTTTGTTAGTTTTTTACAGATGTGGAGCTCCCCTGTGGTACGTCACTACAGTACAATTGTTATGATACATCTGTAAGCGATTTATGTTGTCCCATGGCTTTGTTAGTTTTACAGATGTGGAGCTCCCCTGTGGTACGTCACTACAGTACAATTGTTATGATACATCTGTAAGCGATTTAGGTTGTCCCATGGCTTTGCTAGTTTTACAGATGTGGAGCTCCCCTGTGGTACGTCACTACAGTACAATTGTTATGATACATCTGTAAGCGATTTGATTATTCCCGGGGGTCTGATACTGAAGCTTCGGGATAAAATCAACAATACTTATAAAACACACAAAAGGAAACAAACAATAAATGACAGTTTTACATTAATATTGTATTTTTTATTTCATTACAAACAATAAATGACATTTCTACATTAATATTGTATTTTTTATTTCATTACAAACAATAAATGACATTTTTACATTAATATTGTATTTTATATTTCATTACAAACAATAAATGACATTTTTACATTAATATTGTATTTTTTATTTCATTACAAACAATAAATGACATTTTTACATTAATATTGTATTTTTTATTTCATAACCTGTTATGAAATATTTTTAACATTATTTGGGTTTTATTCATTTATTAGTATGCAGTTACTGTAGCAGTGGAGGTAAGTCTTGTACAATTTTTGAAAAAACGATTGGCCACAGTAGTTTTAGAATGCAAATTGCTCTTGTAGTAGTGTACTTCGTTAGTGTATTTTCATCAACGAATATGTATATTAACTCACATATTCTTGTTTTATTTTTATGCATTGTAT